>NC_056730.1:206077454-206326273 GCF_019279795.1 Protopterus annectens
ATGACTGATGAGTAGAGGGGCACAATAACCTCTTTTGTTCTAGATGCGAATCCTTTTGTGATTAGGTGGGCCACATAGAAGGATTTTCTAACCACCTTGGCAATATGATTATCAAAGGAGAGATTACTATCTACTTGGGTCCCCAGATCCCTTATTACATTTTCTGTATTTAGGGGTCTACCACATATGTGGTAGTTCACGGGTACTTTGTTTTTTCCAAAGGGGATGACTATGCACTTTTTGGCATTTAGCTTGAGGCCGTGATTTTGACACCAGGTGTCCGTCTCAGTGAGAGCCTTCTGGAGGATGTCTGTATCAGGGGGAGAGTCAATTATGGCCCTCAGTTTGCAGTCATCTGCAAACTTGGTCAGCCATAGTCCTCCTGTGCTTGCCTATACCTCTGAGAAGTATATACCAAACAGGAGGGATCCCAGGACTGAGCCCTGGGGGATGACACTTGTAACCGGTTTATAGTCTGAACTAGAGCTTACAACTCTAACCGTGTGGGTTCTATCCATGAGCCAATTGGCAACCCATCTCGTGACATAGGGGTTTATGTTCAGGCTGCTGAGTTTGTCTATAATACCAGAATGGAGAATGGTGTTGAAAGGCTTTGCAAGGTATAGGTAGGCTGTGTGGACCTCCTTTCCCTCGTCTAAAGCCTTGGTAACTGTCTCAAAGAAGTTCACCAGGATTAGGAGGCATGATCTGCCCTTAACAAAGCCAAACTGGGTAGGTTCCAATGTTTGGAGGTTCCCAATGTCTCTGTTAATGAGTTCCATGATGATGCGCTCCATAGCCTTGTAGACCAGGCTAGTCAGGCTTATAGAGCGATAGTTCCTGGGGTCCGTTGTGACTCCACCTTTGTGGAGCAGTATAACTGTTGCTGTGCACCACTCTATGGGTACGTAGCCTGTAGAGAGGCAAGTTATGAAGACATTTCTACTTTACACCATAACATTGTCACTGGTGCGTAATGTGGTACTTGTGTCATGATGAGGACATGCAAACCACTCCTCTTATATATGCAATTTATCATATACATAATTTTTATTGATTGCTACTGTTACAGGCTTGGTATTGCCAAGCCCTTATCCCCATTTCATGACAGTATATTCAGTGACTGCAATCCTCCCCTTGCTTGATAATAAGCAGTCAAACAGACTACAACTCCCACCATTAGAATGGGCAAATTAACATCTGTCTCACACTCCCACCTTCCCCCCAACCAGATTCTCCCAACACCCAAGCTGGTATTTGAGCTCAGGTCATCTGGGTTACAGACAGGGCTTTATCCTTCCATGCCACAGAGCTGAAGTCCTAAGTTGTTTCACTTTTGGCATTTTTGTGATGTTATTAGAATATGTAGCAATACCATTGAATTTGCATGTTCTATATTTATTTATTTATTTAGCTATTTATTTATTTATTTATTTTTATATTGCAACATCAGCTGAGGCTTAATGCCAGGTTATTTCAGTTGTGAATAAAGCCAATCAAAATCTGTCTTCAAATGCAGCTATAAAGTAATCAGAAATATGAGTAGTAAGGACTTGTCTTTGTAATGCAGCCACCTTTTAGTTTCTAGTTTATATCCTTATGCCACAATCATTAACTGCAATAAAGCAGTGGTTCTTTGATAGATGCTTTGCTGCACATTTAGGACAATTGTTTTAGTATGTGGCAAAGATATTGCCCAAGTGATATTTTGGGTTCCACTAGGCAAGGAAATCTAGAACTGTAGTACTGCATAGGGAGCAGCACCAATCATTGACAAGCACTCCTGTGTTGTTACTGAAAAAGGCTATGACAGAGCCAAAGACAGAGCCACTGCTAAAGCTAATCTCTTTATGCTCTTTATGTATAAGCTTAACTAACAACCCATTGCTACCACATGGGCTTTCTTCAACTGTTTCTGGGTGCCATTGACAATACAGTATTACTACAGCTATCCAAAAAATAACAAATAACCACTTTGATAGCCAATTTTGTAAGAGTATTAAGTAAAGTAATTCATTTTTAGTTTGTTGTGGTGATAGCAGTACAATAAAGTCTTCCTTCAAACACTGATGAAATTTGACATTCATATAAGGTAAGGTTGATAGGCTATATGGTAATAATAACATAACTGAAGAGCAGATGAAATAACATGAAAAAAGATCTAGCTACTGAAGGGATTACTCTGTTTTGCATATTAGAACAGAGGTTTCTTATGTATTTCATGAATATGATACCCCAGAGGTCTTAGGGTGAAGGCACAATGGGGATAAGGCCATGGTGCTGAAACTATGTGGCAAGAAAGTGCACTGAAGTAATCTGAAATGTTGCAAGCAATTGTTCTATACATGACACGTAAATGTATTGAAAAGCTGTATGCCCTGGAGAACTTTGGATTTAGAAGTCTTTTTTTTTTTTTTTTTTTTTTTACATATCAAGTAAATTTCTTTTTTTTTAATAACAGAAGTGTTTCTCTTCTGCCTTGACAGATCATGGAGATGCACTTGTTATTCAGGGTCTTATGATTCAGGATGGTAATATGTAACAATTTCTTTATAATCTCCTTCTTTGTATCATACATATTTTTCTGGGGAATACTTGCACAGGTGAGAATGCTTACTGTTATGCTACTCATTAGTCAGGTACATAAGACCAGCATTGAATTACCACTTCTATAGCTTATACAAATACTTGTGACACACTTTTGTCATAGTTTTATGTATCTGGTGCAATCTGTGTATATGTATATGTATAATTATCTATCTATATTTATCTACCCATATCTATATATAAAAAGAGAAAGGGAGAGAGAAAAATATCTATTTATATTTATTTATCTAGCAGTGTGTGTGTGTGTGTGTGTGTGTGTGTGTGTGTGTGTGTGTGTGTGTGTGTGTGAGATATACACACACATATGTATATATATATATATATATATATATATATATATATATATATATATATATATATATATATTTATATGACATCCGGATCATACCCTTCTGGACTATCAACAATAATGTGACGTTCCCCACTATCCTGGGTCAGTAAATAAGGAGCTTCAATCCTCACTACTAACTCCAATGTGAGACCGTCACTTAGAGAGGAGTAATATTTCACAGTTTCCCCTAAGAGAACACACTATATAACCTGGGACTGGACTATATACTTCTATCCACCCTTAATGCAACTCCTTTTTACACACCTCAGAGTAATGTGTCCCAGTTTAAGACTTCTGATACACTCACACTTAAATAAATTCAATTTCACACATCCAAACACTTCTGCGAAAGCCTGACACAGATTTCCAGCTGTGCCCCTTCCCCAAAATAATATGGTAACATGCTGCCACCAATACCCTACATGTCCTTTTAAAGGGGTGCCCACTTATGAAGATTAGTTATTAAAACAAATGATAGCAAATGAGCTAAAGCAGCCAGGCTTTTGGAGTGACCCAGGAATTATCACAGCAGGTATAATCACTCTTAAATCACTAGAGAAAACACTGGTTGATCAGCCACAATGTAAGTTAATAAAAATATTTACTAATGAACAAAATGATTAAAAATATAAAACAGTAATTTCGAATAAACAAATAGAAATCAGTCACCAGGAAAATTAAATCAGTACTAAAAGATAGAAATCCAACATTTAGAAAAACTCTGATTAGTTATAATTGTCCTATCTGACTAAAGAACACTGTTCCTGATTTAAACTTAATTATTACAACAGAGCAAAGGCAGGCTTTTTCTTAAGGCTACTATAACTGGCCATTAACTGCTAACATCTGTCTTCAGCAGGCTCTTTTATAGACTAGCTTAACTGTCACAACTGTTCCAGTTCTAATTTTTAGTTCATATTTTGAAAATCAAGCAATAGCTGTTTACTAAAGTTTCTTCCTGTATTTCAGCCTCTGACAGTAATGCATAGCAACTGTCAGTATTCCAGTGATATCATCTGCAGATCAGCTGATCCTGACACAGTCTGCATTTAGAGTGTTCTTCACAAATATGCATAGTTAGAAATGTAAATGAACACTGTTCAAGTCTTTAAAACATTCTGTACCAACAGATTAAAAATCAACATGTAAGAACCTATTTACAACACCATAGCTATTCATACTGGCATACACCACACAGTCCAATCTGAAATAATGTAAAAAACCTCAGCCAGACATGCCAAAACAAATAATAGTGTCTAATTTCTTCACACACACACACACACACACACACACACACACACACACACACACACATACACACACACACACACACACACACACGCACCCATGAGTCAAGCACAGTTTTCAAGTGACCCTTGAAAAACAACTCTTGAAACAAAATGTGTCTGTCTGAGAATATCAACCCACTCCTCTCCTGGACAATCCATTTGCATTGGCATTATTAACCCCACTGTGGTTTCTTCTCTTTCTGAGGAAACTTAACTGAGTAAAGCCTCCATCCCATAAGCTAAAGCATCTACTTGCACAACAAATTTTTTACTATAATTTGGGTTAGCTAACACAGGGATTCCTCCCAAAATCTCTTTAATTTTTTGGAATGCCTGTTTGCAATCTGTGGCCCACACTATCTTATCTGATTTATTTTTCCTATTTGGGTAAGTAAGCTGTGCAGCTATTGTACAACTGGGCCCAAATTTTCCACAGTACCTCACTGTCCCTAAAAATGTTCTCACTCGTTTTTTTTAGCAACAGGAACTGGCCATGCTTAAATAGCTTTTACTTTGACAGGTTTTGGCCTAATCTTACCACTCCCCCCTCTGTGTCCTAAGTAAGTAATGTCTGCCATACTCACTGGACACTTACTGAGTTTAACTGTTAACTTTGACCTTTTAAACTGGTCTGCAAATGCCTGCATCATAGTCTTTAATTTACAGTTTAACCTCTCCACATGACCATTAGTCTGGGATGGTAGCTGGTGATCTTTAAATGTTCTACCCCACAACACTTCCACAAACAAGTCAGCAGGTCTGACATGAAGTTGCCACCTTGTTCAGTCAAT
This sequence comes from Protopterus annectens, assembly GCF_019279795.1. NCBI lineage: Eukaryota > Metazoa > Chordata > Ceratodontiformes > Protopteridae > Protopterus > Protopterus annectens. The sequence continues at coordinate 206,082,473 of NC_056730.1, forward strand.
ATCTCCCTTGGAATATCTACCCTTCTAAAATTTTCTAGCAAAGCATTTGCCACCTTTTCTACAGCCATATCACCTGCAAAAGGAATATAAAGTATTATAACAAGAAATAGCAGTCGGTAGACTTTAGGAACTAACAACTGCCTTACTACCTCATCATCCAGCCCTTCCTTAGGAGTCCACTCTTTATAGAGCAAACCTTCCTTCTTTGCCTCAATATCACCTGCACAAGGAATATTAGGGACTATAATTAGAAGTGGCAGATGGTTGGATCTAGACACTACCAACCTTCCAGCCCTCCCTTTGGAGTCCACTTTCTATACAGTAAACCTTTGTTCCTGTATACAGACTTCCTTCTTCCTTGAGCCTCAGGTGTTGCCATAGTCATATCCCTCAAGCTTTGTAATGTAGGATCTGTAAGTTGAGCCTGTCTCAACTCTAACTTTGTGACTCTCCCAAGGTCCTCATCTACAAGAAGCCTATTAACTTCCAACAGCTGTACCTCGCTGTCAGCCTGGGTACTACAACTCACCTCCATTCTTGCAGTCACCATGTCCAAGGGAACATCAGTGCCTCCCAGCAGCTGTGGTTCCCTTTAAGATGTACTGCTACATGATAGCTCCTTCTCTGAAACAGCCACCACACCAATTCCAGCTTCAGGTATGAGATCTGTCTGGCTCTCCCCCTGGCTACTGGACCTAGATGCCTGTCTCCAAGCTTCACTGCATCTCACTGCATGCACACAAGGTACTGCATCATCAAAGTCATTAACTATCAGGTCATATGCAGGAATATCCTCAAACACACCTACCTGCTTGCTTCTTCTTCCACCTTCCCAGTCAAGATGAACCCTAGCCAAAGGTATTTGGAATGGGGTCTCTCCCAAAGTTCTGACTGGAGTGGACTGTCCAAGCAAGTGCTGCTCTTCTCTAACCACTGTAGACCTCACAGTGGTTATATCAAAAGCGGTGTATCTCTTAGCAGTAATCTGTTTATCATCTACTAAGATAGGATATAGCTTTTGGTGATAGTTTGACACCCCTGTTGTCTCTAAATAACTTACCACTGGCAGTTTGTCATCCTCACTTGCTGGCTCCCTCACCTTTTGCTTCTCACCTTGCTTTGATGGACATTTGACTGCTGTGTGGCCCCTCTGGTTACATTTAAAACATCTAATCTCTAACCGTGTACTTGGACTAGTAGTTTCCCCTGTTACTAGCTTAACTGTCACAACTGTTCCCAGTTCTAATTTTTAATTCATATTTTGAAAATCACCCAACAGCTGTTTACTAGATTTCCTTCCTGTCTTTCCTGTCTTTCAGCCTTTGACAGTAACACATAGCAACTGTCAATGTTCCAATGATATCATCTGCAGGTCAGCTGGTCCTGAGACACTCTGCATTTAGAATCTTCTTCATAAATATGCACGCAAGCATGTAAGAATGCATTTGCAACACCATAGCTAGTCATATATGTGTGTGTGTTTGTGTGTGTGTGCGTGTATATATATATATATATATATATATATATATATATATATATATATATATATATATATATATATATATATATATATATTTTAGTCGAGATACAAGTGCACATCAGGGCATAAGGATGTAAACAAGGCAGGGACACAAAGCATGGTTGGCAATGGCAACTGTCAAGATTAATATTGACAAAATGTTGTCGATATTGCCACATCGACCTTTAGACCTACTTAATATTCATGAGTCACTTTATAATGTTGTGTTTTTGATAGTAATCCATATATACATGTGTGTGTATACACACACACACACACACACACACACACACACACACACACACACGCACACAAACACATGCACACACACACAACTTCTTGCCAACATACAAGCACACTCAAAAGGTTCAGAAATTACTCATATTCTTTATTTGCCAAGAGATCTTGGCTTGGTCTACCTGGATGGCATAACCAGTGCCACATGGTTTCTGACATGCAGAGATATTTGCACAGTTACATTCTCCAGATACCACCACAGGACAGGAAGATGCACAGTTGGAGGGGTCTGTATTTTATCATCTTGACTGAGTATCACCCTGTTGTATGCCCATCCCTGTGTTAGTAATACTTCTCAAATCTAAGCTCAAGACATCTGGACAAAGCCAAAACTAATGGATGGACCAGGGCCCAAAATCGGTGATGAATTTTAAGTATTGTTCTTACAAACTAAGAAAGTTTCTTCAATAACAGGTTTTACATTCACATGCATTTTCTGAAGGATATGAAGTCTGGCACTCAAATGTATGACATTATTTAGGGACATCAATCCTCAGTGATTCATGAAAAAAATACAAATTTTATGAGGAACAGACCAAAAATGTGAGGCAAAAATTTGGACATTCTGCAGGAATCTGGGGACTTGAGAGGTATAGCGACAATGCCAGCTCCAGCTGCGATATAACTGGCATTCATGCATTACTTCTGCTCTGTTTCCTGTTGCACAACAAACTACATTATGTTAGATTCCAAGCACCTGATAATAGTTATCTGTGTTGGCAGTTATTGCCTATTCACCTTTAGTGCACCTCAACGACATCATAAGCATGATGGACTGCATAAATACTACCACAGCCCAGATCAACATAGACAGTGTATTTCCTTCTTCCATATGGCATGCCCACAGGAACACATCCTTATACACTCTCCATGGCATATTATGTACCAACATCCTGAGAGTGTTGCCCCAATCCCAAACCCTTTTGCAAGAGTACACTGCCACTGCACATCTGTACATACATAATTTAATAAGGTCATTTGAATTTCAGTACCTAGTCAGCACTATTAGTTTTGGAATAGTTAGTGTAAGATGGACAGGAGGTTCAGGGAAAGAGTGTATAAACACCTGTACCATATAAAGAAAGGGAGTCAAGAGAATGCCCTAAGAAGACACAAGCAGGAATACATAGACCACACATTTAAATTTAAGGCAGTAGACAGTGTGAGGTCTGATGGAAGAGAGGGCCCAGAATCTTTATATTTAGAAAGGTTAGAGTTATTGTGGCAAATCAGGACCACGGCTTGCGCTTACCCTAGGTTAAATGAGGTTTATTCTATTTCTTGTATTTTAAAGGTAAGAAACCTCCATAGATGATTAACATAATGAACTGTAGAACAAACTAGCTATGTCAAATATATAGCAGTTATCTGAGTACAAGCTAATACTTACGAACTCTTAACAGCTGTCATTTAGTAACACACAATTCAAACGGTGCGTGTCATGCCATAATGTATAGACAGGAATGTTGTTTGTACTTCCATGTATCCATATATAATTGTTTCCCCAATATTTATATATATATATATATATATATATATATATATATATATATATATATATATATATAGATATATAAAATATTTAAATGTTTAACTGTAGGATGCCATGCCATGCTGCATAAGACAGGAAAGTGCCCTGAACACTTTTATGCATTATTATTTTTATGCATCAGTACATTTTAGAATCCTGGCTAACTAACACTAACCTTATACTGGACCCAAACAAGACCAAACTCATGCTCTTTCTCCCCACCAAAACACCCAGTCCCTCAGCCACTTTTCAAATCCACTCCTCCAACAACATAATCATAAACACCAGCTTACATACCAAATTACTAGGTGTCACAATTGATAGCAAATTAAAATTTGACCTACACCTCTCTCAAACCATTAAAAAAACACACATTAAACTAGGCTCTCTTTACCAAATTAATCCATTCCTAAATAGCCATTCTAGACTAAGCATCACCAGGACTTATCTCTTATCTGCTGTTCTCTATGCTTCTCCCATCTTTACAAACCATAATAAAACAACTGACGTTACCAAACTTGAATCAGCCTACAATAAAATAGCCAAGTTCGCCACTAGCTCCCCATATAGGTCCCTCCACTGCTCTGCCCTACCACAAATAAATTGGCTAGAATTCCCACAAAAACTAACCTATACCCAACTTAACTTTACTCACCAACTAATATACCAGCCAAACAGAACCCCAGCCCTACAACAATTACTCCAACCATATACCAACACTCAGCAACTCCGATCCTCACACAAAACACTCCTCCAAGTATCCAAAAGCAACAACAAAGCCGGGGACGCCCTTTACTCCCACCACATTTCTAAACTTTGGAACTCAATCCCTCAACACATCCTAAATGCTACCAACCTACACCAATTCAAAACACTGCTCAAAGACCACCTCACTAACAACTGGCTCTGCTCCTGCACCAAGCCAGGCTAATACCACATAAGCCCACATCAAATTTCATCCCTTAAAATTTATATTCTCGATGTATACCCCACTCCCACTTGTTAACACCACCTGTCAGCTACCTAGAATAAGAGTATAATTTGATAATTTCTTTTCTTTTCTTTTTTTTTTTGTAAGGGTATACATATGTACACATACTAAAGTATATTCAAATGATCAACTAAAGATGGATCCCTGCCCTCAAAAAAAAAAAAAAAATATATATATATATATATATATATATATATATATATATATATGACTTTACTATATTGTAATAACTTTCTCCTTTTCACTAAAGTGCCTATTGTATATTGTACTTTCTTTATTGTCTCTAGATATTTCTGTTAAATTCTATGTAAAACCGACACTGTACCTGTTAATGTTGTTCTTGTTTTATTGGAGCTTTTCTCCCCGGGCCTCTGCTGAAAATGGGCTCACACCCAGACGGACTATCCCGGTCAACAAAAGTAAAATAAATAAATTGTACTACTTCTTTATACTTCACCATTCTGTTATATGCATTTTAAGCACATTTATATTTTTAGATATTTTCAAACATTTTTAACAACAACATTTTAAAAAGGTTCTCATATATTTAAATATGTATGATTTACTATGTCACAACACTGGACAAGAAAGTGTGTATACTTACTTACTTTTTAATAAGTCCAGAGGGTGTTTTGAAAGAAACTCTTAAAGGAAGTAATTACTTATTGAGTGGACCCTTATAGCTTCATCAGTGTGTTAGGAATAGCCCTCGCCCATTGGCTGACTAACAACATGCTTGCAACATGGACTGTATTTAAATGCACTGGTTTTAGTGAATGGCTTTACCTGAAGAAGTCTCACCAACATGTGGGATGAAAAGTGCTTTGTGTTCACAGTTGTTTTATTATCTACTTCAATATATATTCTGCATTATTTATTATTTTTGCTTGTGCTATATTAAAATAAAGGAACTACAGCATTTGTAGTGGACTTACCTTCTTCCGCAAGTGTCTTGGATTGTTGTTTCATCTCCTACTTTTCCTGGTTTTGTGTTTGCACTCATGGCTTTGGAAGATCCAGCAAGTTCACCCATCATGCTGTCACAGGACAATGATGTAGGTAATCTTACCCTCCTAATAGGAGCTCTTAGCCAGTGAGTTGAAGACATTGCTACTAGACTTGATTCTATAACTAAGACTAATTTGTCAGTGTATTCATTTAACCCTCCAAGTACTTCCCAATCAGCCTAGCCACTCAGTTGGCCCTGGATATAATAGAGGGTAATAGAACCTTGTCCAGTACAGTTTACAGCTGTGGAGTTGCAAAATAGACCACAAGAGCTTACACAAACTCATGAAACAAGATTTATGCACCAAGAAGTATCCTAAGGGCTTATTGGGGCTCCGTCACTGAACACATGGCTGAAAGAGCCAATTTCCCTTCATACACCAAGAAGGAGTTCAGAAATGGAGCAACTGGCTAGGGGGGAAGGGAACATCATGCAGATATTCAAAGAATTTGATCAAAGACTACTAAAATATAAAAAAATACATCTGGAGATAGCTTACTTTAAAAAGTGCATGAATGAGAACATCACTCCTAAAGGACTGAGAGTTTGGCAGTTTCCTACTGGATTAGTGGAGGTTTCAGAGTTTAACCAAGAATTACTGAAACTCTTTGACAATAATGGCTATGAATTACAAGCAGTCATGTGCAAACACTATCAGTTATGGCAGATGAATTAATGGAGGAAGCAACAATCCTAGACCAAAAAATCACGGAAAATCTGGGCTTTAATAGGTATAAATTTGATTATGAAAGATCATTCATCAGTATAAATCAGTACATTTCAAAATTGAGAAATGGCAAGCTGAAAAAGCTTAACAGAGATAGACATGCCTATGAGACTGGTTCAGCCTATCTGAAGCCGGCTCCATCGCAATCCAGAGCTCTGATTGGCCAAATGGAAGTCAGAGGAGTGTCTACAGGGAACCCAATCCACCCAGGAAATGCAACATCTAGAAAAGGAAGGCAGGAGAACAACCCGCACCAACAGAGCCATTTGGATTATAAATCAGGGAACAGAAGTGCAAACAGAAGTCAGGATGACATAGAACTGTTGAATTCCAGCAATGGACAACAAAATATGGTAAATTCTACACCAGGGGATGCCCCAAATATTCAGCAACCAGCCTCAACTTACAACTTGAGGCAAAGGGCTACCAGAACATACTACAACAGGAAGAACAACTGGAATGGCTGAACAACCCTGCAGTAAGTGATTCTAGGAACAGTAAAATTGTTTACAACACAGAAAAAGACTTTAAAGTGTTTAACTTTTCTGAGTTAACTATAGACCTAATGTTGGTAGACGTATTGGCTAAAGGGCATAAATTTGTACCAACTCGTAGAGCAGACTTACCTAACAATTTAATTGACTTAAAACTGTTTATAAGGAAATTGAATTTAACAGTGCTGCTGGGTTCAAACAATCACACACTCAACACATTACACATTGCTAGTACCTACAACCCCACACTACACCCCACACTGGCTTTGTATGAACAGATTTGTGAATTAGACATAACAAACTGTTTAAAGAATGTTAAAGAGGTGAATACTGGATTCAGAAACATCACTAGAAAAGAAAAAGAAGCATTGTTGTTACTAAAACAAGCCCCTGTCAGGATTATGCAACCTGACAAATGGGGTGGGTTAGTAATAATGAACTATGAAGAGTATGAAGGTAGAATGTCCTGGATTTTACAAAGTGATGTTTATGTTGAAGTTTCCAGAAATGAATTGAATGTAGCATATGGGATGATTCAAACAATTGTGAATGATTTGTTTATTGAGGGGAAAATAGACATGGACAAATTCAACTACCTGAACATGCCAGCATCTAGAATCCCTGTACTTTTTGGGATTACGAAAATACACAAAAGTATCACTGACCCACCCATGAGACCCCTAGTAGATGCCAGGAATAGTATTATATACTCCTGTGCTAAATTTGTAGACTACATACATAAGAAATATAAGAAAGAGGGACAAATATGTAAAAATTCATGGAGTTTTATATCTAACATCAATAAACTGGAATTCAACAAAGACTTCACCTTTCTGACAGTCGATGTGAAAGATTTGTATTCATCAATCCCCCACCAAGAAGGTATAGAATGAGTCAGTTACATTTTACACAAGGGAGGGGCACCACCAGAGGAAATCACACTTGTGGAATTCATCTTAGACATTATTCTATCATGCAATTTCATCATGTTTAGTAACAAGTTCTACCTCCAGAAAATAGGGGTAGCGATGGGCTCACCTTGTGGGGCCAGTATAGCAAGTCTAGTGATGGCCTACTGGGAGGAGGAGTATGTAAAGAAATCAGAGCAGATCCCACATCAGATCCACTATTACACCCATTATTTAGATGATATTTTTATGTTAATAGAGGGAGACCATACCCAAGCAGAAGAACTGTTTTCATACTTCAATAGTACCACACCCTTTTTATCTTTCACATTTACTTTTGTGAAAGATAACATTGCATATCTGGATGTTACCCTTAGCAAAGATTACACTAATAGTTGTTATTCAGCAACTATATACAAGAAAGAAACGTACTCGAACACCTTTTTACACTACAGTAGCTGCCACCCCCTTCACCAAAAAAGATCGATCGTGAAGGGGCAACTAGTGAGGGCAGCAAGGACAGTCACAAAAGATGAAGACTTTTTCATTGAATGTAGTAAGCTACAAGGTATGTTTTTTTCAAAGGGGTTACCCAAACCACTTACTGAATCAAATAATGACAGAAGTGCAGTCAAAAAGATCAAGAGGTTTTTATAAACCAATATTGGTTAGGAAAACCATTTCAGAAAACTTAACATTAGATTTGCACACAAAAACACACTAACAATCTTGGACAGGGTAGTTTGATTATACCTTTCAGCTCAGATGATTACGAGATTATGAGGATTATCACTAAGAACTGGGACATTTTATGGAATGACCCAACTATCAGGTCAAGAATAGAGGGTCCACCTAGATTAGTTTTCAAATGGGGCCCAAACCTAAATAAAATATCTTGAAAGCTAACCATGGTACATAGCAGTATGCAGTTGGGTATGGTATGTCCATATGTAATATGTGCCATTATTGCCCACACATCTACAGGGTCACCCTTTACCATTAGAGATAAAGAGCATCAAATAAAACACAAATGTAACTGTCAGACTAAAGCTGTGACCAATGTAGCTCTATGCCAACAATGTCCAGCATTCTAAATTGGGAAGACGGACAGGAGGTTCAGGGAAAGAGTGTACGAACACCTGTGCCATATAAAGAAAGGGAGTCAAGAGAAAGCCCTAAGTAGACACAAGCAGGAATCCACAGACCACACATTTAAATTTAAGGCAATAGACAGTGAGAGATCTGACGGAAGAAGGTGCCCAGAATCTTTACATTTAGAAAGGTTAGAGTTATTGTGGCAACTCAGGACTATGGCTTGCGCTTACCCTGGATTGAATGAGGTTTACTCTATTTCTTGTATTTTAAAGCCAAGAAACCTCCAGAGATGACTAACATGATGAATTGTAGGACAAACTAGCTATGTCAAATGTATAACTGTTGTCTCAGTACAAGCTAATACTTATGTACTCTTAACAGCAGTTATTTAGTAACACACAATTCAAACAGTGGGTGCCATGCCATGATATATAGACAGGAATGTTGTTTGTACTTCCATGTATTCATATATAATTGTTACCCCAATATTTATATTCATTTGATATTTTAATGTTTAACTGTAGGATGCTTTGTCATGCTGTATAAGACAGGAAAGGGTCCTGAACACTTGTATGGATTATTATTTTTATACATCAGTACATTTTACTACTTCTTTATACTTCACCATTCTGTTATATGCATTTTAAGCATACTTATATTTGTAAATATTTTAAATATTTTCAAACACGTTTAACAATATTTTTAAAAGGTTCTCATATATTTAAATATTTTTATAAGTGTATGTTTACATGTTATGAGTATGATTTACTATGTCACAACACTGGACGAGAGAGTGTGTATACTGTTTTGCTTTTTAATAAGTCCAGAGGGTGTTTTGAAAGAAACTCTTTAAGGAAGTAATTACTTATTGAGTGGACCCTCATAGCATCATCAGTGTGTTGGGAATAGCCCTCACCCATTGGCTGACTAACAACAAGCTTGCACCATGGACTGTATTTAAATGCACTGGTTTTAGTGAATGCCTTTACCTGAAGAAGTCTCACCACCAGATGGGACAAAAAGCGCTTTGTGTTCACAGTTGTTTTATTATCTACTTCAATATATATTCTGTATTTTTTATTATTTCTGCTTGTGCTATATTAAAGTAAAGGAACTACAGTATTTGTAGTGGACTTACCTTCTTCCGCAAGTGTCTTGGATTGTTGTTTGGTCTCCTACGTTTCCTGTTTTTTTGTTAAATAATCCCCAGAGAGGAGTACTTTAGTGCCTTCTGGTGATGCTATCAGGGGTCACAGTTTTCATCAAAATTTATACCCTTAAAGAAGATATAGGATTCTTAATAATGTGCATTTTACCTCTGTAAGAAAGCAAAAACATATACAGGCCTGTCTGCTATTTGTTCTACATGAAATGCCAACATACCTTTGGGAATGGAAGTTTTCCAAATGTATGTGGTCCTTGCTACAAGATAATATTTATAAGGATGGGTATACTAACTTGTTAATAACTTGTCAGTTTGTTTTACTACATATTCTCAGGAAGAATATGAAGTCTATTGAACTAAGCATGTCTGTATCTATCTTTACACTATTAAAGTTATACATTTCAAAGAGCTGGCTGGATCTTAAAGCTTCAAATTGGTCAGGTTTTATAAGTCTAGTTTTAGAATATGCTAAAAGTTGCAGACTTTAACCTCAAACTGATACGAAAAAAAGAACTCATGTTTGGTTACCTTATTGGGTATTTTAAACTTAATGTTATAGCTGTTTATTGCTGAACTACTAGCTTGCAACTAATCTTAGAATTCAGGTTGTATACAGTGTACATAGTTGTTTTATGATTTTTTTTAGTACATTGAATGTTTAAGGTATTGTCTCTACCATTTTGTAGTTCTGATTGTTTTTATTTTGATGGTATTATATACATTAATAAAACATTATACAAAAGAATTACTGATTCAGGCATACTGGTACCAAAGTTCAATTCAGTAAATCCAAAAGACCACACATGGAAGCAATTCTTCCCATAGTAAAGAAAAGTAGTTTTATTCTCGAATGATGTGTGCTTTCAACCTAAGTGTTGGACCTCATCAAATCTGTTTTATACATTTTAAAAGGCACTGCAAATATGCATTCATTTTGAAACACCAGAGTACCAATCCTGAATGCCAAGGGAGGGGAACAGATCTTAAGATAGTCCAGGATTGGGTGGGGATAACCCCTAATTACCATATGTATCTAGACTGGCTAAAAGAGAGTGTGGCTGTATTGGAGGAAAAGATCACAATATGTAATGCGGGGGTAGGAGAAAGGAAAATGGGTGCCTGGCAAGAAATAGTATGTAAGTAAGGACTGGTAGAAAAAAGTGAATGTTGATTGCTGGGAGGAAGGTATGGGAGAATAGAGACTGAATTAAAGTAAGCCAGCCAACAGTTTCAACAGGTATTAGCATTATCAGTGGGTTGTTCACTTTTGTTGAGATTATTCTTATGGAATTCAGTGGATCCATTCACGATTAGGGCAAATTCATAAGAATGAAAATACAAATGCTAAAACAAATTTGCATAAAGGTTCCAACACATTTCCAAGATATGCACTATTCCCCCTGACATTACTAAATCCCAGGCATTAAATAGTCCCTGATAAATCCAAACAAGTGAACCTAATATCAGATTAAACCACTAAATATAAAACCACCACTAGGAAACAGGCTGGATGTGGTCACCATATGACTTTGTGGAGTTGCACCAGACTGTGTATATAGTGGAGCAGTTTTTGTTTCACAGGTGGCAGAGATTAAATATAGGACTCATTTTTTAAGAAGTTGCAAGAATAATACGGATTGTGTAAACACAGGAGTATTTTTGAATTAGGAGTTTAAAACTTTTACTTATGTATTTAAGAAATTGCAAGAATTACAGGTATTTCATTAGCAGGTATTTTCTGAAGGATACTAAGTCTGAAAGTTACACATCTATCATTATTTAGTGATGATAATCCTCAGGGTTCTCATTGTTAATGGCATTCTGTTATCAAGTATTTCGTGAAGGATGTCAAGTCTGAAACTTTCATGTCTGTCTTTATTTAGAGATTGTAATCCTCCATGTTCTTAATGTCATATATATTGCACAAGTAGGCATTTTCTAAAGGATACAAAGTTTGAAAAGCAAGTCTATCTTTCTTTACTGATTGTCAGGGTAGCTCTTATAAAGTTGGCTGAATAACAGATTTTGCATTAACATGCATTTTCTTTAGGATATGAAGTCCAACGCAAAAGTGTATGGTACACATTTATGTATGTGTGTGTGTGTGTGATTGTGTAAATATACACACACACACACACACACACACACACACACACACACACACACACACACACACCTATATGTGTGTGTGTGTGTGTGTGTGTGTGTGTGTGTGTGTATATATATATATATATATATATATATATATATATATATATATATACACATATATACATATATATATATATATATATATATATATATATATATATATATATATATATATATATATATGAATGTGTGCATGTTTATATATATATATATATATATATATATATATATATATATATATATGCATTTATATTTGCAGTACAATACAAATATATATAAATATAATATTCATACAAATATCAGGCATTGTCGACCTAGTATCAGTGTGTAACATCATTTCACAGGACAAGTAAGTACACAGATAAGAAATGGCTGCTGAACCACGTACAGTGGTGAGTGAGAAAGTGTTATTTAGTTATGCTAGCTACGAAAACAAAATCGCCACTAAATCCAAGGACAACCACAAAGCATTCTATAGCTATGTCAAGAATCTAGATGGCAACACCCAGATCTGCTCTGAGTTACAGCACAAAGGCACGAAAATTACAGAACCAACTGATATTGCCAACATCCTGGCAGATTGGTTCAGTGCTAACTTTACCCCCTTCTCACCCCCTAAAGGGCCCATATCTATAGAGGAAGAATGCAGAGTCTCTGTAATCACAACTACGCAGGTAAAAGCTGCACTCTCTAATGCCAAAAACACAGCATCCATGGGACCCGACAACATCCCAGGCTGTGTTTTACATGAACTTCAGAACGAACTGGCTCCCCACTTAAGCACCATGTTCAATAATAGCCTCGCATCAGGCTTTGTGCCTACTGAATGGTGCACAGCAACAGTTATCCCACTCCACAAAGGGGGAGCCACCACTGATCCCGGGAACTATCGACCTATTAGCCTGACGAGCCTGGTCTGCAAGGCCATGGAACGTATCATCATGGAACTCATAAACAAAGACATTGGTAACCTCCAAACCTCCAAACTCTGGATCCCACCCAGTTTGGGTTTGTGAAAGGCAGATCATGCCTCCTGAACCTGATCAACTTCTTTGAGGCAGTCACCAAAGCTGTGGATGAGGGTAAGGTGGTTCACACAGCCTATCTTGACCTCACCAAGGCTTTCAATACCATCCCCCATTCTGGAATTATAGATAAACTCACTAAACTAGGTATAAATCCCTACGTCACAAAATGGATTGCCAACTGGCTCACTGACAGAACCCACACTGTAAAAGTTGCAGGCTCCAAATCTGACCGCAAGGCAGTGACAAGTGGTGTGCCACAGGGTTCCGTCCTGGGACCTTTCCTGTTTGGTATCTACTTCTCTGAAGTACAGGCTAACACAGAAGGCCTCTGGCTGGTGAAGTTCACAGATGACTGCAAACTAGGAGCCATAGTCAAGTCCCCAAATGATGTGGACATCCTACAGAAGGGCCTCACTGAGACAGATGCCTGGTGTCAGAGCCATGGCCTCAAGTTCAATGCCAAAAAGTGCAGTGTCATCCCCTTTGGTAAAAACTCTGTACCCATGAACTACCACATAGGCAGCAATCTACTTAACACCGAATGCGTGATAAGAGACCTTAGGACCCAGGTGGACAGTAGTCTTTCCTTTGATAGCCACATCGCCACAGTAGTCAGGAAGTCCTTCTACATGGCACACCTCATCATAAAAGGGTTCTCATCCAGGAAAAAAGAGGTCATTGTTCCCCTCTACTCATCACTCATTAGACCCATTATAGAGTACAACGTCCCTTTTGGAATGTACCTCACAAGACATCTGCAGCAGCTGGAAAGGCCATTAGAAATACCTTACAAAGAGGATTACTAGCCTAAAACAAATGCCTTACACTGACCGCCTCAAAAAAACTCCAGCATTACTCCGTAACATATTGCCTACTCCAAGGTGATCTCTGCCTAACATATAAAGCTATGTCAAACCCAGAGCTGTTGGACATGCTACACCTAAAGAAATCCCAATCCCTCCAAGCTACACGGTCTAGGGACCTAAACCTTGCCACCACAATAAACAGGACATGCTGGAGGGATAGATTCCTGTCCCAGAGACTTCCTATACTCTGGAGCAAGCTACCCATCTATGTCAAGCAAAGTTCTTCATTAGCACTCTACAAGAAAAATCTTGATGAGTGGATGGGAAATAGGAAATACACCCCGGGAATCACTTCTGTGTCTCTGCTGGGCAGTGACACAAGAAAATAACTTTCTTGGGTGGTGTAAACTATGGTACCTTGCTGGCTAGGCTTACATAGGCCCTTGGGCCGATAGCCTAGTACCTACCTATGAACCTATGAACCTATGCTAGCTTATGAATATGTGCCATATTAATATTTGTTTTAATAACTTAGCCCAGATACAGCATATATTGCACTTCATGGTAGCAAATGAAAGATTACATAATGCTGTAAGAGTTGTCACAAATACCTGCTGTCTGCTCACTAACATTTTGCAGGTTTTTACACTTGTTTAGTAATGATATATGCAGTTGTGCATAAATACCATATTTCTGTAAATATCACAGGCATCACCCACCTGGATACATTGTGGAACATGCTCATTCACCACAGAAGTCAGGAATGATTTCTCAAACAAATGGGAACCTCGTTATCACACAGAAACTGGATTATTTTCCAGAAATATCATGAATACATGCCATTGTTAACAATTATATTAGATGTTTCTATGGTATTCCTTGATTCCAAATGAAATCATACACAATGCCAGAAAAGCGTTGCTCTGATAGTTAGTGGGTAACTTGTAATGCTTCACAGATATTTGCTTATTTGTCCATTAAATACTGAACTATGCCTGCAAATCATAATTATGCAGATATCTTAAAAATGGATTGACATTTCTAAGACTGCTTTGAAACAAATTGAAGATCACAACTGTACAAACAAAAGTCACAGTGATAGTTGGGGTCTATGTACGATTGTTAGAAAGATCTTAATAGCTGTTTGCATAATATTAATAATGACATTTACATATGATGTAATTACTTGTTCAATATAAAATCACTGTTATGGCTCAATGACATGTTACTATTACCATTGTGCAGATGAGTGAGCATTGAAGATCTTTTCAATTTTAACTTTTATAGTTTTTGATATATACACATTTACTTACAGATAGGTTGAAAAACTGCATTCTGAGAATTTTAGCTCAGGCCAAAGATGTCAAGGCAGGAAATATTCAGGTATCTGAAGTGAAACATTCCACACAAGCTAGGTGTTAATATGTTAAGATTTTCTCACTGGAATTACTTAAGCTTTTTCTCTGATTCAGAGGTTTGATATTCAAGTTCAGAGCTAGAAATCCACTATACCTCGATGGTAGGATGCTGATTTAATTTCAATAGTTAACTGTGCAACTCTCCACTGAAACTTTAATTAATAATAGATATCTAAGTTAAAGAAGATTTATTTCATTTAATTATCCACATATCAAACAGAGAATGTATATTACATGAATTGCTTTTCCATGTTTGACTTCTTACACAAAACTATGTACCTGCCTGTGTTATAGAACCATTGCCACTTTCACATTGCAATCATATCACTGCTGTGGTGATTAAGGCCCAGTAGGTCTTCCACAAGCATTCACAAACAGATCTTAATTGAATGAGGCAATGGAATATCAACAACTGAATTCAGAAATCCTCAGCAATGTGTGCTGAATTCTATCTACAGGAGTTATCACAAAATTCAAAGGTAATTTTTATTTTATCAGGTCATAGTAAGGGAAAAATAATGGAATGGAATATTTTTAAATATCTATATGCGCAAATGAAAATGTGCTACAGTAAATCTGATTTTAACAGCTAATGAGATTAAAGAAATAAGCAATAAAAGACAACGTGGCAGACTAGTTACACATGAATCATCCTACAATTTGTTGAATATAAAGCTTAAAAGCATGACGTATGTTAGGTCACATCATTTCCAGTGTCTAAATATACTCTGCTTGTTTTCAGTTTTAAAAAAAATCAATGATTTTCTTTTAGAAAAAATCAGATTTCACCTCCATTAAAGCAAAACATTTATAGCAATCTACTGAGGTCACCACTGGTAAAATGGTCTTCTATTAATGTATGTATGTATGAAAATTAATGCATACTTCAAAAACAAATAAAATAAGGAATCATATAATTTTCTACAAATAAGAGTGAATGTTGTTGAGATGTGAATGCCTTGTATCCTGTCAGTATAATATAAAGAAATGAATAATAGTTATTTAGAGACAGAAATGCTGATGATTTACTGTGCCCTTTCTTTGCTCCCACCTTCTGTTTGTTTGGTCTATTACATACAGAAGATATTGTAATATTCTTTCTGATGACTCATAGTTATTTAGTTCTTTCTTTCTCTCTCCCTCTTATCTATTTTCTAGACAATACACAATTTCAACATTGTTACAGAGTATAATGCTGATCTGATAAGAAATAACCCTTTCATCTCATCCTATTATGTCACAGGCTTTCATTTCCGGCAATAGTCTGTCATCATCTAGCAAATTTATTTTCTGTTCAGGACTGAATTTCATCAAAGATCTTAGCAGTTCTTTTCCATTATGCACTTGGTAACTTGTTTTTCAAATTATAAGAGACTTTTCATTTGCATAAATAACCTTTAATGGGATTGTGATTGAAGAAATCCTAAAAAGGCTACGTGAAATTAATATTTTAGTATTGCATCAGCTTTAAGCTTTTAATCCAACTGAGCATTTTGACAAACTACAAATAACATACAGAAAGGTATAGAAAACCACATTGAAATTGCATTATTCCTTTATTTCTTGTCTTGATTATTGAAGGTAAGTGTATTGCTTTTCCTAAGTGATTTTTTAAACAGATTATATCACATCTCCCCTTCAGAAAAAAAAAACAAGTAATTTTTCTACTGGCTTGCTACATTTAACACCAGCATTTGCACTTTTCATACAAACAATCCTACTTTTCCTGTAGTCAAGACACATTTTCCCATTTTAGCTTATCACTCAGTTGACATAGTAAGATTTTATGCAGTATTTCACTCTGAAACACATAAAACTATTATCAAATGTACTGCATTGGCAAGAGATGAGCTTAAATGTGAAAAGACATCACAAATGAAATGAATTAACATTTTACATTAAACTTTTGGCTAAAACAGTATTGTGTTATCGCTTGTCATTGTAATGGTGAGTGAATGTCTTATAGCAAACTGTTCGGGACACAGCTGTTCAGGAGAGTATTTTTCAATGGCGGAATATGTTTTTGTTTCTCTCATATGACTTTGAAACCATTGCACTAAATTTAAAGAGAGCAAATGGTAAGAAGATACTACAGTTCCCATGCCTTTGTATGTGAAACACACACTTCCTCTAGATGCAACTAAAGTCATGTTTCTCATGTGTCACCTTTTACTAAAGGATACAACATGCAGCTATCTGTTTTTCCTCTCTATATCAGCTATGATAGACTGATATGGAAACACAAGTTCTATCAGAGAAGGGCTTTGATGTCCTGTGATGTGAAGTTTATACTTCATTTTCCAATATACTGTGTAATTAATCGTTATTGATTCATTGCCATCTTCAGACATTTTGTTTAAATTCATAATACTTCTTTCCAACTTATTAGTCTATCATCATTTATATTTGTCTGGGCTAAGACTGCAATAGGAACATTTGGATCAGTGCTCTAACCCGGTTAGCAAATTTAATTAATAAATAATTAAGCACCTAGTAATGGATAAGACTAAATTATGGGTGCTGGCAAGGTTTTACTAGCCATGAATAATAAAAGAAGTTGAGAACTTCTTCCTGGATCCCCTGACCTGATTGCCAGAAGATAGTTGCTCCCCTTGCTTTAAAAATCGTTTCATTCCAAACCATATTACAAAGGTGCTATTTGAATCCCTTGCTTTAGAAATTGTTTCATTCCAAACCATATTACAAAGGTGCTATTTGAATGTGTTAATGTTGATAATGGCATTGATATCTCTTGGCTGTTGATAAAATCCAGTACTGGATTTCAATGTTTTAGTTATTTTGGACTTACCAATTATGTACCCTGAGGCTAGCCCCTTTATTTAATTTAAAGCTACATCTTTAGTTAGGGAGTTAGCCATAGTATTTTCCAGAGGAGGGATATCAGAGATAAAACTCGCTGATGAGTGAACTGTGTTTATGTCCAGAATAATACACCACTTGTGCCAATACTTTAAGGCCAAGCAGCTGAAAGTTGTAGTATACCCTCCCCAGGCAGAAGAGAGAGTGGAGCACTTTAACTGAATGTTAAGATCCATGCTGAGAAAAGTGACCAAAGAACATGGTAAAAACTGGGACCAGGTAATACCATACTTCCTGTTTAAGCCTTGATAGGGTTCAGTCATTCTGAGTTATTATATGGCAGACACCCTCATGGACTGCTCAATACTGATATAAAAACTGGGGAGAGGAGAATACCTGTTTAAAAATGTCATACAATAGTGTAACAATTTATAAGATAGACTGAAAGTCATAATGCCCATATTGATGAAGCACATGGAAATAGACCAGGACATACCAAAAGGTATGCACAATAGAAATGTAAGGGCCAGGAAATTTTAAGCTTAACAAGAAGTTTAAGCTTTTGTTCCCTCCACAGAAAACATATTTTTAGCTAAGTGGCAGTGTCAATTTGAAATATTAGAAAAATGAAATTATATAAACGGTAGGTTTAGACAAACTGGTAAGAGTAAACCAGAACCTATACCATATCTGTATTCTGAAACTATGGAAAGAAGTTCAGAAACTCACAGTTCTGATGAAGAAAGAAAACTGTTGTCAGTGCAAGTAGGTGGAACACTATCTGAGCTAGGGAAACAAGGGCTAAGTTAATTTGTTTTAATAAACAAGGATGCAATTTTGGGACTACTTGGAATAACAAACCTGATTCAACACCATATTGATATCAGTCCAAGAGAAAAGGTTAGCATAAAACATTATAAAATACCAGTGTCACAGAAATAGACTGTGCAAGAGGAAGTGTACAGAATTCCTAAGATGGGGTGATAGGGAGTCAAAAGACACATATGAAAGTCCCAAAATGTGTCACAAAGCTTGATGGAACTTTTGGGTTAGCTTCCCGATGTCTAGCATTGCTGAACTAACAGAGAGAAGGAGAATGCAAGATCACTGGTGACATTAGACCTAACAAAGGCATACTGGCAGATCCACCTAACAGCTGAGGCCAGAAAAAGATGGCCTTTTGAATGCAAAAGGCTTATTCCAGGATACTGTCTTTTCTTTTAGGCTACATGGTGGCCTTCCCCTATAACCTTTCAGAGGTTAATGTTTAGGTCTTAAAGTTATATGTTAAATATGCTAATGCTTATCCTAATACATAATGGAGATTTGGACTCCTGTTTAGCCAAGGCCAAGCCAGGTTAACTGTTACTGCTTTGAAGAGCATGTTAACTATGATAGAGGTAAAATATTTAGAGTGGGTAATAGGTATTGGTGCTGAACCCTGGGTCAATTCTTCCATCAACAGCTGCACATGACACTGAATAACCAGACATACCCCTCTATAACACTCCCAGGAGAGAAATCTCCACTTTTCAATTGAAGGATGCCCATGGATGACACCTTCAAGCGCTCCAGGTGTCCCTTTTCAGGGGACATTTGTCCTTCTGTAGAGGAAAAGGCTGGGTAACTACAACTGTCATAGGCATATCATCTGCCATAGGCTTGGGTAGTCACCATGTCTCATCACTGTGAGCCATGACTGATACTATATAGAGAGAAACTGCATAAGCACAATTTTTTATGGCACATTTATCCATACTTCATATGATACATAACCACCTATTGCACTTTCCCAAAAGTTCTGCTCCCAAGAAAGGCTTTACAATTTAATGTCACCTTTTCAGGTTCTGTAAGATGTACAAAATGCAGTAGTCTGTACAATACAACCATATTAACAAAAGACAAGAACAGAAAAGTACAGTCAGAATAATGCACTACAGGCTTAATAACAAACTGTTTATGAAAAGCTGTTTTTCTTTCCTCAGCTCTTTTGAGTCCCATTGGAGTAAGTTGGGGGCAGTGCCTCTGCAGGTCACAACTGTCACAACACCTGTATCTGCACTGCTCTCCAGAGGAAATTATGTCAGCCCAGAGGACGTGATGTCAGCATAACTTTCAGTTTGTAAACACTGAAAATGGATGCAAAGGCCAACATAAAATCTGGACATCTAATAGGCAAAAAAATTGAATACCAAATTGCACACAATTTTTCCCAATTCCAGTAAGAATGTGGGGACACTACTCAGGAATATATGCATAGAAAAAGAGAATGACAAAATGA
This sequence comes from Protopterus annectens, assembly GCF_019279795.1. Classification (NCBI taxonomy): domain Eukaryota; kingdom Metazoa; phylum Chordata; order Ceratodontiformes; family Protopteridae; genus Protopterus; species Protopterus annectens. Next base: position 206,102,713 of record NC_056730.1, read on the forward strand.
TGGAAATATCTAAACACATTATCAAATAAACAATTTAACTGTAAACGTCATTCAGAATCCGAATCACATTTATTGGCCAAGTATGCACACATACAAGGAATTTGACTCCAGTTTCAGTGACTCTCCCAGTATGAATTACATAAACGACATACATACAACTATTAAGAACAAGACAAATGACATACATGCAACTATTAAGAACAAGACAAAAAAATGTAAATATACATACACATATACATACAAGGTGCAAAGTGCAACTCAGTGCAAGAAATACTGAAATAAACTCTAAAAGAAAAAAGTGCTAACGATATGTAAACAATACAGCAGAATCCTCTGAGGTGTGCGGAAAAAGAATACTCCAGCCTAATAGGCTGCGTTAACCTTTTATGAACTTGATGGCCTGTGGAAAAAACTGTTCTTATATCTGCTTGCGTTAGTGCGTATTAATCTATAATGCCTGGCCAAGGGTAATAGTCCAAAAAGATGGTAGCCTTGATGTGAATGGTTGGTGATGATTTTCCCTCCCCTTTTCATGACTCTGGAATAGTACAGATCCTGTAAGGAGGGCAAACTAACACCAATGATATTTTCGGCAGACCTGACTATTTGATGTAACCTATTTTTGTCATGATTAGCTAGAGATCCAAACCACACTGTTATGGATGAGCTGAGAACAGACTCAATGACTGCTGTATAGAGCTGAATCAATAGTTCCTGTGGGAGGTTGAACTTCATTAACTTTAATTAACTGTATTGCAAAATTATACCACACATGGTTGTTTAATTTTCTTTCATAAAATGGGAGATGTAAGTTGAGTGTCTTCTTTCTTTAAATTATCGGTGCCACTCGTATACATTGGACATGCGTGATGAGGAGGATTCAAAAAAATGTATAAAGTGGTAATGCAAACCCCGAAAATGGGGGTACATCTCCAAAAATAGGTACATCATGTGCAGGAGTAAATCAGGCCTGGGAATATGGATATTCCACCAAAATAGGGACAGTTGAGAGGCCAGGATTATGTCATTGCATCTCAAACTGGTGCCAGTCATCATTTATGTACACTAAACCATCATAGCACTCCGGGGTGCTCCATATTATCTTTGTGCAGCAGGTACAGCAGGGTTTTCATTTCCCTGCTGCGTGAATTGGGAACCCTTTTATATCTATAACTATCACCTGAAGAGGCTGAATCTACTACACAGATCAGAACAAAGTAGAAAGTGGTACATTAGGGCACCACATGATGGACAGCATTAGGCTGCAGAGGAGCACAATGTAAGGACCTAAAACTGCAGAAAGGAGGCCCTATGAGTTACATTGTGGCCATGCATGACCATAGCATATATATGATATCTTTGCCATGGAATGGACTTAGATGAGCCTGGCAGCTCTAACTGTAGCTGATAACACAGTATTTACTGTCAATGATTTCAAGACAATCAGAATAAATGACTATGTTATCATAACCACATCTCTGTGAGTCTTGTTTCAGCATGATAATAATCATGGTTGACATATTATGCGAGACTCAGCTGTGACAAGTAGCACCAGAACTGCAACACAGAGCTGTAGAATGCTTTATACTGCCATATAGTCATCCTGACAACAGACAGGACAACTGGTAATGGAACTGTAAACTGCACACAAAGGGGTCAGGCATGTAGCAGTCACAGATACTAGCAATGGAATGTGTGGAATAAAAAGTTACAAGTTACTGTCCTGCTGTGGACCCAGACTATCAGGACACAGAGCACATAGGTATGTCAAGCTACTATAATGCTGGTGGGGTCATGCTGTCAGGCTACAGAGCACAGGGCAATGTCAGGTTACTGTCCTGCTGATATGGGTGGCTCACCCCAACAAGCTGCACCTTATTCATACAGACTACCACACACTCCAATGAAATATGAGGCCTCTTCAACAGGTATCTGACCACACACTGTCAACAAGTTGCTGCAAGAATGGGCAGTGGCACTAGGCATAAGTGTGGGCAGCCTGCAATATGGTACAGGATATGAATTTTGACAGCATAGTTTTATGTGTATTTTTGATGGATAAATGGAGACAGACTGATAGTGCTTTGACCATTGTTGTCTACTAGGGATGGCCATGCAACCATGTGTAGTTATCTACTTGTGTTGTCCACAGGTATACATATCTTGCCATGTGCCTGAAGGAATAGCAATGTCTGGAAAAGCTCACCACGGTGGATGCAGAGGTGTTACAGCAGGATTGATGCCCAAATGCAATGTGCATGCTAGGCAAGGTTATAGTGGACAAGGCATACTGTGACCAGGTGTGGCTGGGGTGTGGGCAGGATATCAGTGCTATGGAAGGTCATAATTGGACCATAGTATAGATGCATTGCAGGGTCACTGATATGACAATGCATGCCAAGACCATTGCACTGGCTATTGAGAGTGACAAGTTTACCACAAATAGTGAGCGCAGAAAACAGAGATATCTTACAGATAGAAGAGTTCTTTGTGTCCTTCTCTGAAGTGGACAAAAACACCTCCTATCTGGTGATGGCTTAGATGTGGGAGCAAGGCTGATGATGACTGCACAAGTGTTCTTGGTGGATACACCAAGTTAGTACAACTATTTTCAAGTACTGTTGTAGTGTGTCTCAAAAGTATGCATATTGTGTTCAACAGAACACCTAAAGCATATCGATGTACCAGGTATGTCAGGGCTGCAAGAACAACAACCTGCAGTACATGGTATTTGTGTGTACATGGGCTATCCATCTTGCTGACATGCAGTTGTATGTGCGTCAGTTTTGATAAAAGCTTCATAGCCGTTCCGGCATTCTCACGTCAAAATCATCTCTATAATTCACAGATTTCACTGATAGAAAGTCCAGCATAATTGATATGCAATTGTCAGATGTCAGCAGGATACTTGTGGCTGATGATAGTGTCATACTGTACATGGCACAGTCTAATGGCAGAGTGGCACTGTCAGCAACACTAATATTGAAGGGCACACACAAATCCCATCAGATGAGTTGCAGGAGGAAGGGCAGAATGAACTGTGGCATCCATTGTGTGCAGCACTGAATGGCTTGTCAATGTTAGTCTTACAGTGTTGGCAGTAGTACTGAAAGCTCCTATGAACCAAACTACCATTATGTCACTTACACCCTCTATGGGAGAAAGCGTTATAACTGAACGTCATGGCCAAGACTCCAGGAGATTCCCAAACCTGGGTGCCATGTTTGGCATCAATCAGCAGATGTGTAAGTCAGTGGTCTATTCACAGGTGGACTACCTCTCAAATGTACATATTTTTGCATAATGTCCAGATTTTTGCCTCATATTTTTGGTCCATTTTATATAAAAGTGTGGTTTTCTGGCAAATTAGTGGTAAATCATTAAAGATCGAAGTTTTAGAATAATAAAAGACATTTGAGTTTAGAATTCATATCCTTCAGAAAATTCATGCTAATGCAAAACCTGTTATTCTATCAACTTTCTAAACTTGTAAGAGCAATATTTAAAAATTGTCCCTGTTTTTGGCTCTTTGTCCCACTTTTATTTATGGCTTTGTACAGATTTCTTGCTCTGAGAGATTCAGAGGTATGCAGGTGGTTACTACACATACAATAGAGAAAGATGTTGACTATTCTGAATGGCCTGTATGAGGACCTGTATCTACAGAAAGAACTGCATGACATCTTGCTATATGCACATGAGGGTATGGCAGATAAGGACTTTTAGCAGACATATCTTCTGAGGTCAGTGGTGGCCATGATCATACCTACTGCTGTGTCCATGAGAATACTGGCAAACACCCTCCTATGACTATGCAAAGGGAGATGCACAGTGCATTGTCACAGGCAAGGCATACACAAATAGCACACACTGTCCCATGCACTGCATCACTGTCAACTATAACCATGATGACTTCCAGTACTAGACAAAAGCATTACTATGGTTCTTGCCAGTCATCGTCTGGCTGCATAGCAGACAACCCCTCACCAGGCCAGATAATTTGGATTCTGCAGTTTTATACCATCCATGTGCCTTGTGGGTTTGCTAAGGATATTGGCTAGCCATGGCCATTCATGGTCTCCTGAACAGTGACAATATACTGCCTCACTACATGGTGGGCCACAGTGGGGTTCCTGTACATGCTTCCACAATACTGTATTATCTGTCAGAGAGGATGTTTCCAGTCCAGATGCCACAAGGCTATATTGTATAGCTAACATTCATGCTATAGAAGTGCAGTTCCATTCCTAACATGTGATCCCTGACTTCCCCAGCCCTGTAGATGTCTGTAAGGCCAGCATCTTCCTTACAGGTTAGCACATACATTATCTAAAACCTGCCAGTCTACATTAGCATTAGCACTGCTATCTCCTGTTACTGTGCTTCACCCCAACTGTACAGATGATGATGACTGCATCCTGGCCACTCCTGTAACATCTGTTTTTTACAGTGTGATCAGTTAGTACACTGAACTGCATAGCCTGTTGTGTAAATGCATGTAGATTTATTCTGTGTTTTCATCTCATAGCAGTGTAACAGATGCCACCTCTTTAGAATGCAGTTATGAATTGTACTTGCCTCTGCACTGCTTGGGTTTGCACCACAGCAGAATGGCTCTGTGGAGCAATGGAAAGCAAACTGGGTTTCTAGTAAAATGATAAAAGACATTCAGAGTTTGTGGGCTCATATCCCAACACAGTTGACTTTAGTCCGGCAGTTAGTTTAGAGGAGTAAGGCAATGAGCTGTTGATGAGCTACTTCCTATGGTATGGAGCTTGATTCTCTCAGCCTTAATTTGCCTTTTGTGGGACCTTCAGTCAGTCACTTAGCTGGACAGAGCTGTCAGCCAATTAAGAATTTGGGTAAAGCCTCTCTATGGTCTCCTGGACTGTATACCCAGTAACTACCTATGAACATTTTCTGAAAGCCCACCACATGACTTCTTATCTGTTATTACCAAAGTCCTGTCTAGTGTAATCATGATGATTGCACTTTCTAACTGTGTTCATGGTACCATGTCAAATAGAATGATGCTAGAAGTTACTAAAATTATGTAGCGCATACTGCTGTGTTTCTCCAGATATGTCCAAGCAGGGGATGTGAGCCTTTATTATTCTGAGCACACATTGAATGATGCTCTGTGGCTATGTGTCAGTGCAGTGTTTTATGGCATCTCTGTCATAGCCTGAGGGCTGCAGAAGGGGGGACATCAGCCATGGTTCTGAGGCATATCTAGCATTTCCAGCATCACTTTCAACACAAAATTTACAAAACAGTGGATGACATTCTGAGAAGCCTGCTAAAATCTAAAATGGGAACCAATCACCCCACATAAAACACTGCTATAGGTCACGTGTGCAGGAGTATCAGATGTGGCAACACTGGGGACTGCCTGGATGATAATAATGTCCTGTGCATTGTACACAAAGTGACAAATGATGGAGTGGAAGCACCCCTCCAGCTAATATATCAAATGCTATGCAGAGCAGGTGGGCCTTGATGGGAATATTGGTAAAATCAGTGGCCCCCAGGACTTCAGAGGAAAGTGATATATCATAGGATGTTTGCATTGTGCTGATCCTCTCCTCTGTTTTCTGTAGATGCCATATCTGCCCCTCCACATGCTGCATTATCTCATCAAGGAACTGGCACAGGATTCATGAGGCCGACTGACATGAAACTCCTACTGTAGCTACTGTTGGATGCTAGAAAGTCCTCCAGTATGGATAATGCTACACACATTTTCAGATATTGCCCATGGTTCCATGTAAGAATGGCAAGTCTATTGACTACCATAAGGCACTTCTTTCCAGACAGTAATTGTCAACAATTTCCTGGTCTTGGTGGTCATAGGATAATAGGAAATACAAAACATTTAAGTCACAAAACCATTTAGACTTTATCAAACCTCATACTGTTTCTCCCTTCTCAAGATGGGCAAACCAGGTCACTTCTAGAGTGGGTACCAGTCCAATTTTTCGGGTTTAATTAGAAGGATACTACAGTGTCACTTTACTTAACTTGCAGAAGTAGTTTGTTCCATAAATGTGTTAGGTGTTTGGTATTACATTTGTCTCTCTAGTGTCTTTTATTTATGTGCTGTTGGTGATAGCATGTTAGCCACTGACGGAGCCACCTGAGGCAATGTGTAACATTATTTATTTTACATTTGTTAACCGGGAAATTCCGACTGGACCAGGTCCATTTTCAGTGGAGGCCCGGGGAGAAAAGCTCCAACATCAAGTTATACAAATACAGTACATCCAGCATAATACAATTAACTGTATAATTGTTTAAGTAGAAAGACATTTTTATTGGTGTAGAGGTATTTCAAAACTGTTTTTAAGTGTGATGTAGAGCATGTATAATTTATTCTGAAGAAGTTTGGTAACAAAAGAGTGGATTACATTTTTTATTACGTTAATATCGTGTGGATTTCACTCTGTTCTTCTGCATCCTCCAGTCTGTTTTTTAGGTTTTTGTGGTCATACAGGAGTATCTCAACTCTATAAGAAAAGTAGGGTTGCACTTCAAGTGGTGCACTAGATTGCTTTGATGGCCATCCAATATTAATGTAGTGGTTGAGCTTTTGCAAAATTGGATCAGCCTTTGTATGATCTCACAGCTCATTGAGTCTATTGGTAGAAAAATCACACACTTCCATTACGTCAAAGTCAAAATTCTCTGCCTCAAGCTGTTCCGTGGTATTTCTGGGTGATCTGGATAAGGTATCAGCCAGATAAAGTAGTTTGCCTTTTGTATAGACCATTCTGAAGTTGTACTTTTGCAGTTTGAGCATCATTCATTGTAATCTCACTGGAGATAAATGCATAGGCTTCTTAGGAATAGAGGTTGTTGATCAGTTTCAAATCTGAATAGCTCAGCCAGAGGTATAATCATGAAACTTTAAACATGCAAATACTATTGCCAAAAGTTCTTTCTCAATTTGAGCATATTGCATTTCATTTTGGTTGAGTGTTCTAGATGCATAGGCTACTGGTCTGCCTTTTTGAAGAATGACTGTGCCAAGACCAAATTGTGAAGCATCACAGGAAAGAGTGACTAGTTTATTGACATTATAGCATCTTAATGTAGGTTGGAGGGCAATTTTCCCCTTAATGTCTGCAAATCTGTTCTGGTGCTGTTCTAACCAAGACCATGTAACATTTTTGCGCATCAGCTGTCTTAAAGGTACTGTTAATTCACTGAAATCTGGTACAAACTTCACTGAAATCTGGTACAAACTTGCTTAAATAGTCGACCATGCCTAGAATATGCTGTAGACCGTGAATATTATCTGGTGCTGACATTTCAAGAATAGCTGCCTGCTCAGATGAGTCTGATATCAAGCCAGTACTGGTAAATAAATGACCTACATATGTAACTTCTCATAGTCTGAATTTGTACTTCAGAGGATTGAGCTTTAAGTTTACTTCATATGCTCTTTCTAGAACTCTCTTTAAGTTTCTGTCATGCTCTCCTTTACCAATGCCTTCAACCAATAAATCTTCTACTATTATGGCACAAGGGTAACCTGAAAAAATTTGCTCCATTGCACTCTGGAAAACTTCACTTGCAAAATTTATTTCAGATGGCATCCTTAGGAATCTGTATCTGCCAAATGGGATACTGAAAGTAGTAAGTAATGAAGATTTCCGATCAAGCATCACTTGCCAAAATGAACTTTTTGCATCCAAGACAGAAAAAACAGTGGCATTCAGTCTCAGAGCTGCGACCTCTTTGACTGTACACATTGTATGATGCAGTCTCTTTAATGCTTTGTTCAGACACCTTGGGTCAACACATATTCTGATTTCATCTGAGCCTTTTTTGTGGGCTGCTACCATGGAAGACACCCATTCAGCTGATTCTGTAATTGGTCAAATTACAATTTGCTGCACCATTTTATCCAACTGAGCTTTGACTTTATCCTGCATAGTTATCAGAACTTTTCTTGCTGGTCTGATTACTGGAGTGACCTCTGAATCTAACTTCATGGAAAACACAACTGGAAGTTTGCCCAACTTGTTATCGAAAACATTAGCATACTCTGAGAAAATGGCTTCAGAAAAGTTGGAACTTGGATATGCACTTATATGATGAACTTCTTTGGTAAAAGAAAGCAGATTTGTTCTCAAACTGTCTCTGAGACCAAATAATGACTGCACAGGTCTTCAAACTTCATAAAAAAATAAGCGGTAACAGTTCCTAGCCAAATAATATGAAAGCATTACTGAGCCCTCTGTTTGAATTTCTTCACCTCCATAAGCAACAAGTTTCACACTACCAGTCACATTGAGTTGCTCATTAGTTTTCACTTTAGCAAATGTGTCTGCTGATATAACATTACAGTTTGAACCAGTGTCTACTTTAAGCTCTCTAGATTTACCATTGATCTGGACAGTACAAAACACTTCACCCTTTGCCAACACATTCACTGCATCAGCTCTTTCAACAATTACTGATACACCATCTAGATAGAAAGTACACTGCTGCAACTCTACTTGATCAATTTGCTTTTTTGAGTGACCCTTCTTTGTAACTGTGTGGGGTTTACTTGATTTGAAAAACTTTTGAAAATGGTTCCATTTTTTTTACACTTGTGACATTACTGACCAAATGCTAAGCATTTCTCTCTTCTGGACTCATGATTGGCACCGCAATTGCGACAGTTAACAATAAAGCTGGACTTGGGTTTTCTTGCTTCATTTTTGAACTGCATGTTCTTTTCTTAGATCTTACTGGAAAACTATGTGGTTTCCCTTGTGAATCTGCACAGGCTGTGGCTGCCATGTGCTTAGGCCTACTTCTGTTTGCCATGTATTGCATGCTATCTACATTTGCTCTGGAGCCTGCTGAAACTATGCTCTTGTCACTTGCAGGCTTACTTGTGTGTTTTTCTGTAACTTCATGGATTTGACAAATCTCTATGCTTTACTTAACATTAAGTCACTGTCACAAGGCAACATTTTTTCACAGCATCACTATCAATACCACACATGAGCCTATCTTTTATTAACTCATCTTTTAAGTCACCAAATTGACACATTTTAGTTTTGTTTCTCAGGTCAGTAATATAAACTGCAAAAGTTTCCCCTGGTTTCTGATTTCTTGTGTAAAACAAATGCCTCTCTAATGTACTATTTGTCTGGGGCTTGCACATTTCCCTCAATTTGTGCTTCACTCTTGGTCTTTCCTTGATTCAGCCTGTACAACAATATGATGATTTTCACCTCTCTCATATACTGCCAGTGGATACACAAATGAACAGTCTCTTTCAATGGCCTCTGATCCAGCTAGGTTTAGGAAAATGAATGCCTTGGTGCATGCATCTTTGTCTGCATAAGATGCTTGTATAAAAGTATTGTACTCTTGCTCGAATATTCTCCAATTTCCGGCAATATTCTGATCAAATACAAGTGGTAAGGCTTTTCAAAATCTGTCTGCCAGATTAACACATACCAATGAAGGGTTTTGCAAATATGCATGAATACTCACACATACACATATGCCAGAAATTGATGCCAGTATTTGTAACTTTGCCCAATAGTACAACAAGCCTCTGAATAACTGAACTTTGCAAAATAAGTCTCTCGGGCACTGTAATATTCTTGAAATTACTGTACTGCAAGAAATCATCTGTTATCAGTATAAAAAACATTTTAACTGACTTCATGATGTGAATGAACTGGGCAATAGAAGCTCAGAGTAAGAGACATTTTGAAGTAATTGCACTTTGTGAATAAACAGTACACAGCACACTGAAATTTCCTCAAAATGACGGTAGCTTGGTAGATAATTTTTTACAGTCCAAGAAACACTCTGTAATGGTGGCACTCTGCTAATAGACACACCCAGCACAAGAAACTTTTCGAAATGGCTATACCTTGACTGTACTTCATGAAATAGTTAAACTTTGCACACATATAAATTCTTCAGAATATATGCACTGTAATAAGCATATACTGTACATACATACATACATACATGCATACATACAAATATTTCAAGCACAGGCATTAATGCCCTTCTAGCTAGCCAATATAGCAAAACACTTGTTCCCATAATAAGTGTCAGGCTGTTCTTAAAAATATCTAAACTAGTACTTGCTTTAATGTAATTCAGTAGCCTGTTCCATGCATCAGCTACTCTGCCAGAGAGCCAATTAGTACACTTCTGATTCCTAAAGAATTTTCTACATAGGTTGTCTGATGATTCTATAGTACTTTTTGATAACCCCAAACACTGACAGAGGTAGTTGTCTCTAAATGCCCTATATACCTGAATAAGATCTCTTAGATATCTATAAGAGACACTGTACAAGTTCAGATATTTTAGTCTTTCATAAAAACTTAAATTTTCACATCCATGGATGCCCTTGGTATATTTCCACTGTACTCTTTCCAGTTTACTCATCCTTGTTTTCTTATAGGACATGAGCAGCCTACCTTTGGTCAATGCACTGGCCCCCCAACTCCATCCTTGTTTTTTTTTTTGTTTTTTTTACCCACCTCTATCATATCTCCACATCCCGTCCTTCTTAGTTGTACCTTTTCTCCTCTAGTGTACCTCCCTTTTTTCCCACTAGGTGGCAGCACCCTCCTATTAATAAGTCCTGCAATCAAACCTCCCTCTTAATTCCCCTCAAACCAACTCTTCCCAGACAGTGTCCCTGCCCTCACCTAGCTTAGCTGAAATTCCATCCATTTTCCCCCTTCTTTTCATCCTCTGCCCTTACCAAGAATAGCCGTAATTTCATAATTTCATCCCACTACTTAGATACTCTTATTCTAGACACTGTCCGTCCCCTCCCTAAGACTGCTGTAGTTTGATCTCTCCACTCTGTGTACTTTTTATATATCACAAATTCATACTCTTATTCTATCTTTATAAAACAAATAACATAGAGTAGCTTTCCTTTCTCCATCAAATCTTAAGAATTTAAGCTTCTAAAGGTTATAACCCTCTTACCTGCCCCCCCTGTTGTAGCTCTCCTTCTAGCAGATCACTGATTGTTTCTGGCCATTCCCACCTTCTTTGCTCTTCCCAATCCGTTCGCCCTGCTGGCTCACTCCTCTCCCCTACCCTGCCCCCAATTACCACCCGCCCCAGTACCTCTAAACTTATACCTTCACTAAGAGTCCCTCCCCCCTTTCCTCCAAATCGCATTACTCCTCTCCTTTAGTCCCTCCCTTATCTTTTGACCAATCAGACTTCACATTATTCCCCTCCCACTTTCCTCCAACACACCCCTAATCACTTTTACTCTCACTTACCTTATTCTCCCTTATCTCTCATTCTCTCCTACTATCATGCATAGCCTGCCAACAAAGGTCCTTCTCTTCTCCACTCTCATCTTACTTCTATTGTTGCTATGCCAATTAACCTCCTTCACTACCTTTCATGTGCTCTCTTCTCCTCTTCAACCCTAAAACCAACCCACATCCCACTTCCACAATATCTCACCCTCTTTAATCACTTCCCACCCTCGACTTCTCTTCAAAATAAAATTACTTCCAGTCCCTTATAACACCCATAGATTTAAAGTAAATCCCTACCATTATTACCTAGCAAACTACAAACCAAATAAACTTACCCCCCATTATACTCTCCTTCATTTAGCTGGTAATATTCATCCCAATCCAGGTCCTACCTTCTCTTCCACAAATCCCCCTACAAACTTCTCTCCAAAAAATCTGCCCACCTCCAATAATATGCACATTAATAAAAATCTCAAATTCCTCACCTTTAACGCCCAAAGCTTAAAAAATAAAATCACACTCTTCCATGCTTGGCTCACCCAAAACTCTCCAGACATACTAGCCATCTCTGAAACCTGGCTTAAACCTCACATCAAAGACTCTGAATTCCTTCCTCCTGGATTTCATTCCTTCCGGTCTGACCGCATTAATAAAAGTGGAGGAGGAGTTGCCTTAATCTTCTCTAACCTCCTCACTATAACCCCATACCCTAACTCCATCCCATCTTTCAATAATGCAGAACTAGTAATCGGCATACTACAAATGAACATCCACAAAAGCATCTGCATTATTTCCCTCTATATTCCTCCTGGTAATAATGTAAATACTCTGGAAGATATCCTCACCTGGTCATCCTCTAACATTAAAGTAGAAACCTTTATTCTGGGAGATGTAAACATTGACTGGGGAAGTATCAACAATCCTAATTCCTCCCTTACCATCAATCTATTCAACTTCACTCAACTTACTAACTCCATTACCAGACCTAATAAAAACAACCCCCCTGGCACCATACTTGACTGGATACTTGTGTCCAATCCTAACAAAATCACTTCATCTGGTGTAATTCCTGCCTTCTCTATTCGAGCCACTCCCACTTCTCCTCACTCTCATCATTTTATTCAAACACACAACCTAACCAACTTTAACCAAGACTATTTCTCTAGCTCCCTTAGGCTAACTAATTGGAACCCCCTAAAAACACTGCCACTAGATGAAGCCGTTGAATATTTCAATTCTACATTCTTAAATATCCTTAACTCCCAAGCTCCTATGAGAAGAAAAAGAATTAAATCTAAACCCAAACCTTGGCTCTCGAAAGACACAAAAAAGATTATGCACCAAAGAGACAAATCCTGGAAAGCTTACCTCAAACACAAACTGCCTGATATTTACCTTCAGTTTAAACAACTGAGAAACCTGGCCAAAAAACTAGTCATTAGAGATAAAAAGTCCTACTACATCAAATTAAAAGAAAACCATCAAAGAAATCCAAAACAATTCTGGAACTCCATTAACTCCCTCCTTACACCTGGTACTAAAAACAACCCCTGCCCTGATACCAGCAAATCTGGCCCTGAAATTGCTTCACTTTTCAATTCCTTCTTCACTTCTTCCATTGCTGACCTAACCAAGACTTTTAATAACAACCCTCCCACCCACATTAATCTTACTCTCCCTTGCCACCCCCCATTTTTGAACTCAAACCTGTTCCTACCTACCTAATAAAGAAACTTCTCTATAAACTCAAACCTTGCTCAAATGCTCCTGATAACCTCCCTTCCTCCTTCCTAAAGAAAGCTTCTGACTCCATTGGCATACCTATCAGCATCCTAATAAACAGGTCTCTGCTTGAATCCTATGTACCCAAACTCTGGCGCTCTGCTTTCATTCATCCACTTCACAAAGGTGGTAAGAACTATAGTGTCTCTCATTTTCATCCCATTGCTATCCTCTCCCCTATTTCCAAAATCCTCAAGAAGTGTATACACCTCCAACTCCTGCGTTTCCTTACTGAACATCAATTATTCTCCCCCACCCAACACGGCTTTCGCCCTGGACACAGTACCACCACTGCCCTTCTCTCTTTCCTTCATTCTGTGAACTCTGCTCGTGACTCTGGTAATGTAGTCTCAACTGTTCTACTAGATCTATCTAAAGTTTTTGACACTATCTCCCACTCCCTCCTTCTAAACCATCTCTCCAACCTTAACCTTAGCCAAAAGGCTCTTTCCTGGTTCACTAGCTACCTCTCAAACAGATCCCAAGCTGTGAAATGGGGCCTAGCTACATCTACCTTCCTTCCTTCACCTACTGGTGTACCTCAAGGCTCCATTCTTGGCCCATTACTATTCAATATCTTTATTAATGACTTCCATAAAGCCATCCCCAACACCACAATTGTTCAATAAGCTGATGATTCCACCCTCATCTGCCATGCCACTAATCAAACTGAACTCCAAGCCCTAACCCAAACTGCATTTTCTACCACCGAAAACTGGATGTTTCAAAATCACCTCTCCCTTAATGCCAACAAAACTAAGATCCTCCTCTTCCCACTCTCCAAATCCTCACCACTAGACAAAAACTCCTTTCATATTACCAGCCTTTCCAACTCCACTATCGAAATAGTAACCTCCACCAAACTTCTTGGTATATTAATTGATGACCAGCTGAAATTCAATCATCATATCAAGCAAAACATCAAAAAAACACACATAAAACTGGGCTTATTGTACAGAAATAACCACTTTATGTCTCCTTCCACTAGGCTAACCCTCGCCTCCACTTATCTCCTTCCCTCTCTACTTTATGGTGCTCCTCTGCTCACTAATCTATCATCCTGTCTCACCTCCAAATTGGAACAATGCTATAACAAAATATCCAAATTTGCTACTAATGCCAAGTCCATCACTCATCACTGCTCTCCCCTCCGCTCTCTAAATTGGCTTGAACTCCCCAATCAACTGACCTTTTTCCAACTCACCATAGCCCATAAACTACTGTTCCATCCAACTAGCTGTCCTGCTCTTTCCAACCTTCTATGCTATAGCCCTCCTAGATCCCTTAGATCTTCTCATCAAAACTTGATCAATGTACAAAAACCCAAGCACCCCCCAGCTGGCCAAATGCTTTTATCCTTCACCCTTGCTAAAAATGGAATGCCCTACCCACCTCTGTTAGATCCTGCCACAACCTAAACAACTTCAAAACATTACTTCATTCCCACCTCTATCTAAATAGAATTTGCAACTGCACTCTTCAACCTACTCCTTTCAAACCATCCTCCTCCTTCTCCCCAGGCTAACTTCCATTCTCTACTAAACTCTCTTTTGTCTCTCCTACATACTAGCTATATAGGCCACTTTTATATTTCTTACTTGATGAATCAACTGCTAAGTCACCCTAGGCTGGCTCCCTTTTTCTCCTTTTCTCTCCTATATTCCTAGCTCAAGTTATTAACTCCTGCTTTCTCTAACCTAAAATATTTTACTTCATTTTTTTCTTTCTGTACTGAAACCTAACTAAAAATGTTAATTTTACTATTTTGCCATTAGACTTTTCTATTGTAGGCTGTTTGTAAAATCCTGTTTCATCTGTTGTTATATTTTTGACTGAACTCTTTTGTAATCAATATTGTTTGTTGTTTTTGTGGAGCTTTTCTCCCTGGGCCTCCACTGAAAATGGGCCCCAAAGCCCAGTGGACCTCCCCGGTAATCAAACTTAAATAAATAAATAAATAAATAAATGTCATCCCAGGCTGACAGACACTGGATCCCCTTTGAATGACACCAATACTTTAGCCAATTTTTAAAATCGATCATTTTGTCTTTATACTGCAGCATCATTCTTGGTGACGGTAAGATGCTACTCAAGGTCAGGGTCATACAACAGGGTCATACAATACAAACAATTACCTCATTATTTTTGATTTCCTAGACTTTACACCCTATAGTTCTATAATATCATTAAACAATTGGTTGATATGATTAGAAAAACTCATAGCTGAATCTACACATATACCCAGATCCTTAAATGAGTCTATAGTTTCAATCACTGTGTGCTGTATTAAATATTCCACTTTCAATTTATGTCTCCCAAATCTCGTATGCTTAGTTTTTTTATGTATTTATTGGCATATTATTCTCCTGTGCCCAAATGGTCAATTTAGTCAAGTTATTTTGCAGACATGCCTTATCTGTAGCACATGTAATCAGTTTACCCAATTTCAAGTCATCTGCATATAGACTGTAGAACATCTCAGATGAAAACATTAAGTCTGAATGATACAATCTAAACAAGTAAGGGCCTAGGACAGAGCCCTGTGGAATACCCTGACTGTAACCAAGGATTTCACCTATCCAGTTGCTGTATAGTACTTGCCAATTGCCGATTACTGCTCAATACCCGAGTTGTTTGGCTTCTGCTGCATACCTGCAATCAACTGCATTACTAACTGAGTTAAGTACAAACTTGCAGTGTTAAAGATTGTACTGCATTTCATTTTTCTGTATTTAATTGTTTCATTGAATATTGTGTCTGTGTCTCTCTGTGGTTATTTATTTTTCTATTTAATTGTTTCATAGAATACTGTGGTCTCTCTCTGTCTCTGCAGTTAGTTTCCTGCCCTCCTCCCTGTTCTTGTTTTGGTATTAATCTTGGTGGCTTTGGAATTGGCCGCCCCTCCTGTAAATTTGTGTTTGAATATTCCTGCTGGGTCTATCTCATTTGCTCACTCAACCATGTACAGTGAGATCATATTTTGACTTGACACTCCTACCAGTCCCATCTGTTCAGCTCTATCCCAGCTCTATTCCAGTCTAGTGTCACTAGCTCACTCTACCTAATACAGAGAGAACATTTGTGAAGGGCAAGCCACATAGGTCTTAATTTTGAATTATCTTCTGTTTCTCCTTTCTCTCTTTCCACTTTCCAAAAAAATGTCTAAGCTTGTTTTCTGCCTTTCCTGTAACTAATCTAGTCCAGATACAGATTTGCTGTTACCAGGACTGTTTGTAAGCTTCTGAGCCCCCAAAGCCTTTCTGTGTTGGAGGGAAGCCTTCTAGCTTATCAGTGGGAGTGGTAAACAATAGGTAGTCTATCTACCACAAGAGGGGTTTCAGGCCCAGAAATTGTAGTTTATTGGCCGTTTGGCCAGTTTTTCCAACTCTTTCAATTTTCTAGTTTAAAAGCCTGTGTTTGCACTTATTTCCCACCTTTCCTGTAACTAGTCGAGTCCAGATACAGATTTGCTGTATCCAGGACTGTTTGTAAGCTTCTGAGCCCCTAAAGCCTTTCTGTGTTGGAGGGAAGCTTTCTAGCTTATCAGTGGGAGTGGTAAGCACTAGGTAGCCTATCTACCACAAGAGTGGTTTCTGGCCCAGAAATTGTAGTTTATTGGCCGTTTGGGCAGTTTTTCCATCTCTTTCAACTTTTTAGTTTAAAAGCCTGCATTTGTGCTTGTTATCCACTTTTCCTGTAACTAGTCTAGTCCAGATACAGATTTGCTGTATCCAGGACTGTTTGCAAGCTTCTAACCCCCCCCCAAGCCTTTCTGTGTTGGAGGGAAGTTTTCTAGCTTATCAGTGGGAGTGGTAAGCACTAGGTAGCCTATCTACCACAAGAGTGGTTTCTGGCCCAGAAATTGTAGTTTATTAGCCATTTGGCAGTTTCTCCATCTCTTTCAACTTTCTGGTTTAAATGCCCACGTTTGTGCTTGTTTCCCACCTTTCCTGTAACTAGTCTAGTCCAGATACAGATTTGATGTATCCAGGACTGTTTGTAAGCTTCTGCGCCCCCCAAGCCTTTTGGTGTTGGAGGAAAGCCTTCAAGCTTATTAGTGGGAGTGGTAAGCACTAGGTAACCTATCTACCACAAGAGTGGTTTCTGGCCCAGAAATTGTAGTTTGTTGGCTGTTTGGGCAGTTTTTTCATCTCTTTCAACTTTCTGGTTTAAAAGCCCGCATTTGTGCTTGTTTCCCACCTTTCCTGTAACTAGTCTAGTTCAGATACAGATTTGCTGTATTCAGGACTGTTTGTAAGCTTCTGAGCCCACAAAGCCTTTCTGTGTTAGAGGGAAGCCTTCTAGCTTATCAGTGAGAGTGGTAAGCACTAGGTAGCCTATCTACCACAAGAGTGGTTTCTGGCCCAGAAATTGTAGTTTGTTGGCCGTTTGAGCAGTTTTTCCATCTCTTTCAACTTTCTGGTTTAAAAGCCCACATTTGCGCTTGTTTCCCACCTTTCCTGTAACTAGTCTAGTCCAGATACATATTTGCTGTATCCAGGACTGTTTGTAAGCTTCTGAGCCCACAAGGGTTTCTGTGTTGGAGGGAAGCCTTCTAGCTTATCAGTGGGAGTGGTAAGCACTATGTAGCCTATCTACCACAAGAGTAGTTCCTGGCCCAGAAATTGTAGTTTATTGGCCGTTTGGGCAGTTTTTCCATCTCTTTCAACCTTCTGGATTAAAAGCCTATGTTTGTGCTTGTTTCCCACCTTTCCTATAACTAGTCAAGTCCAGATACAGATTTGCTGTATCCAGGACTGCCTGTACGCTTCTGAGCCCCCAAAGCCTTTCTGTTTTGGAGGGAAACCTTCTAGCTTATCAGTTATAGTGGTAAGCACTAGGTTGCCTATCTACCAGATGAGTAGTTTCTGGCCCAGAAATTGTAGTTTATTGGCCGTTTGAGCAGTTTTTCCATCTCTTTCAATTTTCTGGTTTAAAAGCCTGTGTTTGCGCTTGTTTCCCACCTTTCTTGTAACCAGTCTAGTCCAGATACAGATTTGCTGTATCCAGGGCAGTTTGGAAGCTTCTGAGCCCCCCAAGCCTTTCTGTGTTGGAGGGAAGCATTCTAGCTTATCAGTGGGAGTGATAAGCACTAGATAGCCTATCTACCACAAGATCCAGGTACAGATTCTTAGTTTTAGCACTTGAATTTGTTTATTCATGCTCAGAACTTGTTCAGAACTTGTTGTTAGCACTAAATAAGCTACAAATTACTACAGCACTCAAGCTTCCTCTTTACATAGAGAAAAATAGTTTTCATACTTACTTTCCTCACTTGCTTAGAGAAAAACAGCTCTTATACTCACTTTCCTCACTTGTCTAGAGGAACGTAGTTTTTTATTCAGGCATGTCCAAGGGTCAGCTACCAGTGTTTTCTCCTGTCTATCTGATGAATCTGGGCATCTTGGGGCAATGTAGCAATTGCCTCATGTACACACACAACCCTCTCCTCCTACCACCCATCACAATCTGTGAGAGATGCACTTATCTAGCCAAACTAGAGGTAACGCTCTCTCCAACCAAGACTGAACTTGACAGTCAAGAGGAGAAGGTAAACACTTGCACCACACCACACTCATCACATAGCCCCACTAAACCTAAACCACCAAACTCCAACATAGAAACACAAAAACATTCGCAGAGGCTCTCAATAATAATTTGCTCAAGAAACAGAGACATCCAAATCAGAAACCAAACAACGCCCACCCCCCCAACAAAACCCAAATGACACATAGCCCACAGACTCAGTGTGCTACTCAACCACAGCCCATAAGGCAAAACAACGTAACCAACACACTAGTCATAGGTGACTCTATAGTCAGGCGCACTGATGTCCCACTCACCAGCCGAAGCAAGGAGAAGGTTACTGTCAGCTGCCTGTCGGGTGCCAGGATCTGCCACACAACCCATGCACTCAGGTCACTCCACAACAATTACAAATATGACTCTGTCATTGTCCATGTTAGTGTGAATGACCTGAGACGCACCTCACTGGACTACATGAAAAGAGACATGGAAGAGCTCACTGAACTTGTAGCCCAAGCAGGTATGACTCTAGCCTTGAGTAGCATCCTGCCATCACCCAGAATGATACCACAGTACAAGGACAAAATGATTGACTTCAAAAATTGGGTACATTTCTGGTATCATTCTGAGGGGATCCAGTATCTATCTGCCTGGGATGACATGGTCGACAGACCACAATGCTTTGCCAGAGATGGTCTGCACCTGTCACCCCTGGGATTCCAGATACAGGCTAAGGCTCTTGCTGCCCCTATACTGCCTTTTTTAGGTAAGGTTTAAATGACAAATTCACCACTGTAACACGAACGGGCAAGCAAAAGCTGAGGTTAATGCTACTCAATGCTAGAAGTCTAAATCTCAAAATTCACTCCCTCGAGACACTCCTTAAAATGGAGAACATCGATATCTGTGCAGTGACTGAGACCTGGTTCAAGGCTCCAGAGAACACTACTGAATTTCCAGGCTATAACTCATACCACACTTTTCGGCCACCTAACCTGGACCGGAATACCAAAGGCGGAGGTGTGTTCATATTCATTAAGGATATCCACACCTCCAGGCTAGTTGCTCAGCATAATGCATCTGAGGTTATTCAAGTGCAACTAAGTCTGGGCAAAACTGCAATCCAAATTGTAGCTTGCTACAGATCCCCCACCATGCCCCAGGATTCCATCTCCTCTTTTCTTGATATACTGGAAATATTAGGGTTCAACCAACAATCTAATAATGGGTGATTTCAACTACCTCACCATTAACTGGGAAAACTACTCATGTACCAAGTCCTTTGCTCAACACTTTCTGCAATTCATAAATTCCAATGCCCTGGATCAACTTATCCACACCCCCACCAGGGGCAACAATATCCTAGACATAGTCATTACCAACATGAGTGACCGGTGTTCTACACCTGAAGTCAACTCCTCGTTGGTCAGATCTGACCATAAGCTAATCACCCTAGACATCCACTTTCTGCCCCCACCCCCCATTAAGGAAATCATGTTAAACAATTTCTCCAAAGCCAACTTCATGCTTCTTAAGACAGAAGTAGCGAACTTCATGACACCCATGCAGATGGACAGTACAGTTATGACTGCTGAATCCTACACAGATGCACTCTATAAGCACTTACACGAGTGCATGGATCGTGTTATCCAAAACAGAACCAACATGTTATCCTCCAAAAAAAGGAAGCCAATCTGGTGGTCCCTTGCCATAAACAAACTCTACAACAGAAGGAAGAAACTGTTGCAAAAGGGAGTAAAATCCCATGAGTGGAGGAGCTCCCTGGTCAGCCTTATAAGATCCTCCAAAGACAGCTACAAAAACAAAATTGCCACGGATTCTAGGGACAACCACAAAGCATTCTATAGCTATGTCAAGAATCTCAATGGCAACATCCAGATCTGCTCTGAGTTACAACACAATGGCATGAAAATTACAGAACCAACTGATATTGCCAACGTCCTGGCAGATAGGTTCAGTGCTAACTTTACCCCTCTCTCACCCCCTAAAGGGTGCATAACTATACAGGAAGAATGCAGAGTGCCTGTAATCACAACTATGCACGTAAAATCTGCACTCTCTAAAGCCAAAAACACAGCATCCATGGGACCAGACAACATCCCAGGCTGCGTTTTACATGAACTTCAGAATGAACTGGCTCCCCACCTAACCACCATGTTCAATCATAGCCTCACATCAGGCTTTGGGCCCACTGAATTGCACACAGCAACAGTTATCCCACTCCATAAAGGGGGAGCCAACACTGATCTTAGGAAATATTGCCCTATTAGCCTGACGAGCCTGGTCTGTAAGGCCATGGAATGTATCATCATGGAACTCATAAACAAAAACATTGGTAACCTCCAAACTCTGGACCCCACCCAGTTTGGGTTTGTGAAAGGCAGATTATGCCTCCTGAACCTGATTGACCTCTTTGAGGCAGTCACCAAAGCTGTAGACGAGGGTAAGGTGGTTCACACAGCCTATCTTGACCTCGCCAAGGCTTTTGATACCATCCCCCATTTTGGAATTATAGCTAAACTCACTAAACTAGGTATAAATTCCCCTATGTCACAAGATGGGTTGCCAGTTGGCACAATGACACTGTAAACATTGAAGACTCCAAATCTGTTCAAACCAGTGACAAGTGGAGTACCACAGGATTCAGTCCTGGGACTTCTCCTGTTTGGTATCTACTTCGCTGAAGTACAGGCTAACACAGAAGGCCTTTGGCTAATGAAGTTTGCAGATGACTGCAAACTAGGAGCCATTGCTGAGTCCCCAAATGATGTGGACATCCTACAGAAGGGTCTCACTGACACAGATGCCTGGTGTCAGAGCCATGGCCTCAAGCTCAATGCCAAAAAGTGCATTGTCATCCCCTTTGGGAAAAACTCTGTACTCATGAACTACCAAATAGGCGGCAGTCTACTTATTGCTGAATGTGTGATAAGACACCTGGGGACCGAGGTGGACAGTAGTCTCTCCTTTGATAATCATATCACCACAGTAGTCAGGAAATCCGTCTACGTGGCACAACTCATAACAAAAGGCTTCTCATCCAGAAAAAAAGAGGTCATTGTTCTCCTCTACTCGACACTCATTAGACCCATTATAGAGTACAACGTCCCTTTTGGAATGTACCTCACAAGACATCTGCAGCAGCTGGAAAGGCCACAGAAGTACCTCACAAAGAGGATTACTGGCCTCAGATAGATGCCCTACACTGACAGTCTCAAAAAACTCCAGCTTTACTCCATAGCATATCGCCTACTCCGAGGTGATCTCTGCCTAACATATAAACCTATGTCAAACCCAGAGCTGTTGGATATGCTACACCTAAAGAAATCCCAATCCCTCTGAGCTACACGCTCTAGGGACCTAAACCTTGTCGCCACAATAAACAGGACATGTTGGAGGGATAGATTCCTGTCCCAGAGACTTCCCATACTCTGTAACAAGCTACCCATCTATGTCAAGCAAAGTTCCTCATTAGCACTCTTCAAGAAACATCTTGATAAGTGGATGGAAAATAGGAAATACACCCTGGGGATCACTTCTGTGGCTCTGCTCGACAGGGACACAGAAAAATAACTTTCTTGGGTGGCGTAAGCCAGGGAACCTTGTTGGCTAGGCTTACTTAGGCCCTTGGGCCGATAGCCTAGTACCTACCTATGAACCTATATCATATTTGTAAGCCATGCAGCTATCCATCTTGTCAAGAGTACATCAATACCTAGTTGTACTTATTTATTGATCAGTGCTTTTTTCATGACCCTGTCAAATGCTGAAGTTAAATCTATATAAATTACACCACAGCACAATTTTTCATTCATAGCTGTTATTATATTGTTATAGAACATCATGTTACAGATGGTAATAGATCTGTTTTCAACATATGCATGCTGATGTATGGTTTTAAGTCCCAACCTATCCAGTTCTGACAATAATGTATCCAATATTACCTTCTCCATTATTTTTCCACAACATGAAAGTTGACTTAAGGGTCTATATGATTCTGGGTTTGTCCTACTCCCCTTTCCCTTAAAGAAAGGTTTAATAAGTACATGTCTCCAGTCTTGAGGAATCTCCCTATATTTATATGACCAAAGCACTTTTACATACTTTGAGACACTTCAAATAACTCTAGTTGTCCTGGTCCCCTTTAATAAACACACATCACACCGAATGATGTTTTATGACTTTTATTAAATTTCCGTAACATAGCTTTGATAACCAATATTTATTAATTACAGCTGAACATTGTATAACTGATTTTAATCAGAGCATAAACATCCATGTGATATTAATCTGGACAGCATGAGCTCACTCATCCTAACCCAGTAAGCAGTGACCATACCTCCATTCACTTACTTATGAAGCAGCATCCAACAACTCACTTCATATCCCATTTATTGAATTACACATTCAACCAAATAAGTCAGGACAGTATGACCTTACACATTCTTACCCAGTAAGCAGAGTCCATACCTCAACTCACTTACTTTACTTATGAAGCAGCATCCAATAACTCACTTCATATACTATTTATTGAATTACACCTCCAACTAAATAAGCAGCATCCTTATCTCTGCTCACTTATATTTACCACTTAAACATCCACCACCAGAGGGGGAACAGAAGGGGGCAAGCCTTTCCCTCTTCCCTTCCTACCCAAACTGGTAAAATAACCACAATCCCCACCAATCAACCAAAAAAAAGGGAGGGTGGGAGGGAGGGAAATTTCACACCAAAATGTGATCCCCTCACCCAGCTACACATGCCTAAACCTCTTAAGCCCCTCCACTTTGCCTCATTTCCTCCCACTCATCCCTCTTTGCCATTTAACCCTTTCACCCCCCCCACCCTCTTAACTCCCACTAATATATTTATCTAACCCCATTCTGAAGATGTCCCCGGACAAATTTGTTTGTTACCAAACCTCATTTGTCACAGTCCCCTTCAATAAACACACATCATGATGTTTGATGACCATTATTAAACCTCCATAACATAGCTTTGATAACCAATATTTATTAATTACAATTGAACATAGTATAACTAACTTTAATCACAGCATAAACATCCATGTAATGTTAATCTGGACAGCATGACCTCACTCATCCTAACCCAGTAAGCAGCATCCATACCACCACTCACTTACTTATGAAGCAGCATCCCACCCCTCACTTCATATATCATTTATTGAATTATATATTCAACCAAATAAGTCAGGACAGCATGACCTTACTCATCCTAGATCCAGTAAGCAGAGTCCATCCCTCAACTCACTTACATTACTAATGAAGCAGCATCCAACAACTCACTTCATATACCATTTATTGAATTACACCTCCAACTAAATAAGCAGCATCCTTACCTCTGCTCGCTTATATTTAGCACTTAAACATCCAACACCAGAGGGGGAGCAGAAGAGGGTAACCCTGTCCCTCTTCTTTGCCCACCAGCCTGACCAGGCTGTTCCCCTTCTCTCCTACCAGAAGTACAACAACCTACCCACCCATACAAAAGTGGAGGGTGGTTCAGCCAAACATCATTTGGTGTACCCATCTTCTCTAAACCCAACTAGATCCCCATCAGCAACCCCAAAAGCCTGTCATGTGAGCAGAAAAAGCTGCCACTTGACTAACACTTTAACGAATGATCCCTTTCTCAAAATGCAAGTAATAACCATATCTTTGCATAACTTCTGTATATTAATTAACTTCTCAGTCATTCCACCTACCGATATTAACCTCATAATGAGCCCCGGGACATTACCTGCCCTAGACAACATCAAAACATTAAACCCAATGCCACATGAAACCACACAAGGGCAATTGCCTGCCATCATCCTAACGGCAGCCCTATATCAAAGTCCAAAAGCAATCCTGTCATCCCTGGAACTATCCAGTATAAGCATAGTGCATAATGACCATCATAGCCTTTGCTGACCCTCAAAACACTTTCAGAATAACTAAATAAAGCCATGACATAAATGCCACAGAAACTGTTACACCCTTAACTCCATATCCCAACACCAATCCCCGCATCAAATTTCCATCTTGACAATATTCAAAGTCCGTCCATCTTCCCTCTCAACCTACCCCGACCCTTCAAACCAGTGATTACTAACCAGATTAATTCACTCAACTTTGTCATTCATGCAGCTGAAGTAATCATAGCTACATCCTCCTGACCAGCTGAACTGCATTGCCTTGCGCCCAAGCCTGTCTAATAACTAAATCTTTCTATCAAAATTCATCCCTACAACTGCTGTAATTCACACCTAAGTAAGCTAGCCACACCCTACCATATGCTTGACTTATAAAGAGTTGTCCCAAACTCCTGCAAGAAGCCTTTAACCTTAATGCAACGTGATACACATCCACAGACAACACAACCCATCCCACAGCCATCTTACACAATTGAAGTGAACCCTAATCTCCAACCCTTGCTAAACCTAGTCGATCTCATGATAAACCTCCTACACCAGATTAAACTGACAATCCAAAATGTTCAAGATACCCTCAATCATCCTTCCTGCCATCCTAACCACAAAACTAATCCCTTAACAAATTATACCTCCAATCTGACACCTCCTGTCACAGTTGTAACAAATGCAAATCCCAGTGAACAGCTCCAAATATAAATCCAATGAACAACAAAAAAAAAAAAAAAAACAATGACAATCTCCAAAAGACATCCATTGATGAAAGCATTGCAACAGCTTATGAACCCCCCTCCCAACCTTACAATGCTCTGTCCAACCCTTCATCTAACTATAAAGGGGACCCAATTACATATATCCTTCTGACTACCTGCACCCAGATGCCAAATCCAATCCAAGTAGCACTAGCCACTGAGTGACCCCTCTGCTTAACCTTTCCACTGAAAAACTCAAACCCAGCTACCATGACCTCTAAAATCCAATCCATAATAACCATATCATGACTCCACCCCACCTGTAGACAACTCCAACTCCCCCTAAACAACCCCGTGAACATGCTCCACTCTAATAACTCACCTCAGCCTCACCTGCCTCCATACTACTCCCAACCACAACAAGCCTGACATGGATTAATAAGCACCTAAAGGCAATTCACCTGTGCCCTCCTTGTGCACCACTCCAGCCAAGCAGCATCCATTTCCTTCAGGTCACCGACTCCGTGCACATCCTTTTACGACCTCATTGTCTATCACTCCAGCTACTGGCACAATGTCTATTTTGCGCTTATCCCTTATTGATCTGTAAAAGAAAAGAAATTTTAAATTCACTGCCACAAACCAAAATATCTTAACATTGAGTGCTATCAAGGGGACCCACCGCCATATTCCCCCCATCAACTCTTTCCAATGTAATTGTGTTAGGGCTCCCCTTCTCCTCTTTTTCTCTCCCCCCTTTTTATTATAGTCTGGTTAACCATCCCAGTTGAAGCTGTTAATATGCCACAATATGCCATTAGCATGTGTACCACATTCTGCCCATTTGTTCCCCCTTAGCTTACAAGCAATGACACAAGTAAAAAGCTCTAAAAAACACACATACCTCTCAAGCTCTTAGCCCAGGTAATGTGAACAAAGCCCATACTTCTCAAGCACTTGGAGCAATAAGTGCTGACAAGTCATAAATAAAAGAGGGACTGAGGTATCCCTGACTGTCATAAAGTGAGAAAATCAAATGTCTTGTCATTATTTTCTAATTTCAGTCTTTCATGCTTTGCCAGTAATTGCCAGAACCTACAACTCTATGAAAAACAAACCCAAATATGAAGCAAAATCTGCACGTTTTATGAAAATCTGTACAGTTGAAAGGTATGACAAAGCCTGCCACAATGGGAGACAAAGACCCAATATAAGAACAGCTTTTAAGTGTTGCTGTTAAAAAAACAAAAAACACTAGAAAAAGATTGTCCAGCATGCATCTCCTGAAGGATACAATGTCTGAAACTGACATTATTTAGAGCCTTGAGTCCTCAAGATCATCCCTGTATTTGCTGAACAAAAAATAGATTCTATGAGGAATAGACCAAAAATGTGAGGCAGAATCTGGACAGTTAACGGGTATAAAACTAACCCAGTCTTCTTCACCATTTACCATACCACACATGCATGGAAGGCAACTGTTACTATGCAAATCCTCCACACACCATAGAGAAGCATGAAGTCTGGAACAAATGCATAATGAACAGCGGGACGCAGGACCAAACTAGGCCCAATTGTGAACTGTTCCTCTTATAAACTTACCCCCCCAAAAAAAAAAAAACTCCCTAGTAGTTGTGTGAGTGTGTGGAATAATCCCAAAGCACTTTATTGCTTTAGTATCCTACCAGTACAGCAATCTCTTAAAACGTTAACTTGGTCTTGTGTTGATTTTTGCAAGGTTCTGAATAGCAGAGCATGAGTTTAGTTTCATACATGCATGTTTCTTGGTAAGTAAGGAAAAAAAAGGAAGGGGGCATCTCTAACAAATACCTAAATTCCAACTTTCCCATTTGCAAATATATTGCTCCTTGGGAGAAACTTAAGTTAAAATGAAGCACATTCCACACTGCAGAGACTCCCTGCACGTCATATAAAATTTGTATTCTTGTGTGCACTAATAATGTAGTAACATTTATAAGTGTGTTATGTTGCTGCTGCATAACATGGCATACGCTCCTCTAATATCAGTTGAAATGCACTTAGTATGCCATTCTCTTAAAACTCTTAAACTCAGACATTGCCCAGTAACCAAGTGTAAAATAAATTATTAAACATATAAACAGGCTGTCGGACATCTCCTGGTAAAGAATTAATTAATTAATTAATTAATTAATTAAACTGTTGAAATGTCTTTTCACTAACAAAGCCTGATGCTGTCCCATGTTCAACCAGCATTTTATAAAACTTAGTTTGCCTACTTGTTAGCTAAACCAGATGGATAACTAAAGCCAGGGGATGGTTGCCATGCAGTCATTAATGACTAATGGTATTATAGTATGTGCCACTGCCCATAACAAATGCATTCACTGTTTCACCAGAAACACATAACCAAATGCTTCATCCCTGGGTGGAATACCTCTGCGAAAAGACAAATCCCCCAGTGCCGCATAGGTAACAAAATGCCCGCAAAACATGCATGCCTAACCAACGGTCAGACCACACTGTGCATGCACAGTGTACAACCATTACCAACAGATGTCTTTCAGCTAGTGAACTGCTACTGGTGACCAATTCTCCTCAAACACACCTTTTCCCTGTAAGTCAAGGAACATAGCAGGATGATAATGTGTTGTAGTAGGGGAAGCATCCCAATCACTACCCCAAACCACCAATTGGGAAAACTAGCCTGAGACCATTGGGGAAGCCCATGAACACTGCTCTGCATCACAAGCAAACTGTGAAATAAACAAGCTGTTGGAATGAATAATTGACAGGAAATATACCATAGAAGATCCACCATGCAGCAGGACAAGAAACTAAAGTCCCACACCAACCCAGCACACTCAACCAGCCATGAAGGCACCATCACCGACCACCAAATAATACACAAAGAGCCAACAACAGCCCTCAAAACTGACCCTGCCAAAATTCACTACACAAAATCCAAGGCACGGTCAAATTACCACATGATCAACAAACTCCTGTAAAACTCTCTGCGCAGCCATCTATCAACCAACCATCAACCAGCACTACTTCCTCAGGCATAACAAAGGAAAAATACATTAACAATAAGAAAAATTAAATACATTAACAGCATACCTTGAAAGCAAAGCAAACATTTCACAATGACACACTGAGGACACCTCACAATACGTCTAATCCAACCTATCTCTCTGAGATCTGTCCTTCCCCACTAAAGGTCAAATAAAAACTGGAGTCCACCACAGAATGGGCAAGGATAGATGGCTGTCTCTTGAACAAAAACATTCAACACTTTCTTCTGTTTTTCATCTCTACATCCATGAGGTGAAGGTGGACAGCACCCCCTTGCACCAACCCGTCAGAACTGAGAAGTCCACATTCTCAAATGCCCGCCACCATTTCCTGACTTCTGTCCTCCAAGACTTGCCAATGCCTTGCCAGAAACCTATAGCTCCACTACCAAGAAGCCAAAACCTCCTAACCTCCTGTAAAAGCTGCACATTTCAAAAGCATGTCTGTGCTCCATTTTTTTTTGTTTGACTGACTACTAGAGCCACACTGTACATGCACAGCACCATCATTCCACCTGTTCAATTCCAGCAAAAAGCAGCTACAGTCATAGAAAATATCTCAGAAAATGGGCACAGCAGACCACCACCAACAACAAATCCTGAACCTGATTGCAGGCAACAAAAAAAATGGAGCTCCTCACTTAGGAGACGATCCAACCCCCCACCAATGATACTGGAACCTATACTTTGCTTGAACAACCAAAACAGAAAATGAATCACCAATGTAAAACCCCAGTTGCTCCCTAGGATTTCAGCTACTAAAATTATATTATTATGTGATCAATACCACCCATGAGTTAAAGACCTCACCACACCAACAAGGTCCACTCCAAAAGTGAACAGCATACACTTCCTCAAGTATCCGGAATAACAAACTTTTTGAACAATGAAATTTTTATAAGAAATATTCTGCGAAAGGAAGAAAAAAAAATTACTACTAAGCCTCCCAGACATAATCAAACATGCCCTAAACCCTTGTTAGTGAGAATTACCCACCTCTTCCACAGAATACCATTCTAAGACCTACCTGACTACACCTATACCTACAGGTTGTCACGGACGTAGAACCTGCCATAGCAAGTTCACACCAAAATGTGATCCCCTCACTCAGCTACACTTGCCTAAACCTCTTAACCCCTTGCCCCCTTTACCTCATTTCCTAGCAGTCATCCCTCCTTCCCATTTAACCCTTTCATCTCCACCACTCTTTTAATTCCCATTTATCTAAACCCCATTTTAAAGCTGTCCCTGAACAAATTGGTTTGTTACCAAACTTCATTTATGCCCTTGATACAATACAAAGTAGTAGTTATGCCAAAATACTGCACTTTGCCAAAAACATGCAGTCACCTTGCTTTATTTATGCCTAATGTGCACTTTTTGCCCTTATTATATTTGTTTTGCTCATTTAATCTCCTTTCATGCCCACTTACTTTTCTTGTGCTCATTTTAATATAAACATGCCCGTTTTGCCTCAAACACACTCATTTTGCTTTAAACATACTTGTTTTGCTTTTCTGATAATCTTTTCATCAAATATCTTAATTTTAAACATTTCCCTTAGTTAATGAACCTTTTCTGCCTTCTACATGTCTAGTAATGTGGTTTGTGCCCTTGTAATGCTCCGTTTTATCTTTTTTAAAATAAGCTCTCCGTGCAAGTTTTCATTACCTTAAGTTCTTTTCTGGTTGTTTTTCATGCTCGTTTCTCTTAGTTTACCTTCACTGTCATCTCTGCACCTCATGACTCTGAATATCAATTTCTGGAATCCTGTTTCTGACACTATGTCGCTCTCCTACTTTGGACACAATAGAAGAGTCTTCACGGGTTCTGTTAAGCAGCTTTATTATATACAAACGCATCACAATAGACGTTTACTGACTTTTAACTTAGATAACTTATATACAAACTAGCTATTGCAGTTATACATGCTCACTTGCTGGCTGCACTCTCAAAATGGCACTAGGAATAGCATGTGACTGCTATTTATATGTGCAAGTTCAGTCTTGGATATGCTTCTTAATGATACAGCACATACACTCCATTCTACATCAGCATTAATTATAATTAGGTGGGGAGGCATTCAGTCTTCTGCATGTGACAGAAAACACATATAATTTGTGTGTAGCTCAAGCTCTTAGCATCCTTATTTCGAACAAACTGCCTCACGCATTTGGCCTTCTCAGGATTAGTTTGTGAAACATACGCTGCAGTATAATCTAAACAGTAATGTGCAGAGTTTTAAAGTCTTTCTAACATTCTATGATGTATGTCAGTTGACAAATCCCAAAAGTACAAAAATCAGGGAAGACACAATAGCTGGGATTCATAGAGGTATGCAACATACCTACACAGCGCTAATACCTCATATATGTGATTTCACTGGGATTTTATGATTAGAATAAGAAGGAGGATAAGTAATGCAGTATTACAAGTGCAGGGCAATGTTACTGGGTAGATTTTCAAGGAGGTTTTAAGTCATTGATAAAATGAGATATTTCTAATGTTTGTTGGGAAAGAATTCCACGGTTTAACAATATGTACAGAGTAGTCATATTGGATATGCTGCAAAGCATCCAAAGGCTACTTAGAGATGTGACAAACATGGAAGAGAGCCATCATACTGAGAAAATGGTCACCTAATGAAGAAACTGATCAGATTTAGAGGTAACAGGCAGATAAGCACTAGAGCAGTAGCAGAGCAGAGAAGCAACACTACTGCACACATATGGGTGATGTGCAGGACATCGTCACAAAGCTATCTCTGCAAGCAGTTATGCACAGTGTACCACTGTGGCTAGCAACAACTTATGGAACAACATGACACATAGGGCAGCATAGGAAAGCAAAGCTCTGAATAGGATTAGCCGAGTGTTTATGCATGCCCAAGTGGCCAAGCCATTCATCATATGAATGGGAAAGAAAGGGGTATTTAGGAAATATGGGTACAGAAATTAAAGGGAAAAGTGCCTAGAGTAGGCAATATGGAATGAATGGTGGTGGAAGGATGGTGTGTTTTTTTAAAAATTGTGATAGATCAACCCTTTTCCTTGTTAAAAGTAAAGGATAGATGGAAAAGATAATAAGGGATTGCTCTGAGTGGGTAGACTAAGGAAAGGTAGGACATAGGTGTGGACAAAGAAACATGGAGCACAGACACTGACAGATGAGGTAGTTACTTGCAAAAGGTAGGGTGGACAGTGGCTGTGTGCATACAGAGGATAAACAACTGATGGTGTGAAGGGTTGGACAAAAAGCACGATATGAGTAATGGCACAAATGTTAGTAGTACCATCATGAAGGTGATCGGGTGGGCTGCTGGAATGGCTAGCTGCCAGACTGGCCCAGCAACTGACATACACAGGCTCCACATAACTGGGTTGCTGATGTAATAAGCTCAGTTGCTGATGTCTGCGACTGGGACCAAACAGTTGATTGTCTCACTAATTGTATACATTTATTTAGCCTTGTTCTGTGAGAATGTTTGACTGAACAAAGCCCTTTTTAGCAGAAGCCCAGAAAAAAAGTTTCGTATTGCATGCATTTCACAGGTATTTAGCATGAACTAACAATGAAAAGATACTACATAATACCGACATATCTATAAATATATATATATATATATATATATATATATATATATATATATATATATATTTTTTTTTTTTTTAATATTTTATCATCATGTTAACTGCACTGTGCAGTATTTACCACATGCTAAAGTCACCCATATGTAAAGAGCATTCAGCATTATTTTACAGTTTATGTACAAATGAACACTCGCATTTCAGTACACAAACTGTATATACATATTTTATCCAAACAGTTATTCATTTGCGCCATATAAACAGTTGACACAAGTGTAAGGATTTTATTAATTACTTGATTGTGCTGCATATGGCAGGGACTTAATAATGGGGCTATTACAGGAACAGGATGGTATTGTTCATATAAGTGATTTCACTGAGATTTTATGATTAGAATAAGAAGGTGGATTAGTAATGTAGTATTACAAGTACAGGGCAATGTTATTGGGTACATTTTCAAGGAGGTTTTAAGTCATTGACAAAATGAGATATTGCTAATGTTTGTTGGAAAATAATTCCATGGTTTAACAATATGTACATAGTAGTCCTACTGGATATACTAACTGAATCTTAATCTATGGCCATTTATTATAATCAATAGTTTTGTGTTTTGCACTAGCTCAGTTCTAGTATTATTGTTTGATAATATTTTTAAGTTGCAATAAGTTAATTGCTGGGTTGGAAGTGAAAGTACCATTAGCTTAGATTTCTTTGGATTTAGGAGATCAGATTGCTTTAACCAGTTCACGGGTTTTGACGAGGAATACTGTAAGTCACCTTAGAGCTGTTTGACTGAAGATGCTACACATATTAATGTGGAGTCATATGCTTACCGGATTGTATTTGCTGAGAGAGTGGCTGTATGGGTTTTATTTATAAACACATTAAGCAGTAAGGATATATTAAAAAAAAATTTCCAGAACGAATTCTGCATTGCCATTGTAGGCGTCCAGCTCCTGTATACCTCAGCTGTAACCAGCCTCCACACCTGCTCTAGTGTCATCATAAGTGACACCACCTTGCATCTTTCAGAAGAGGAGCCTTCGCTCACCTTTTAAGAAGATGAAACAGAAAAGAGCACAAAATGCTCACAAGTTGTGCTAGAACAAGGCTCTTAAAGCCCTCCTAAAAGGAAAGGGAGAACACCATTAACCCAATAGCAGCCTCAAAAGCTGGCATACACACAGGTGAACACAGTTGTGCCATCTATTGTGCCTCAACTGGACGTCCATGTGTGAGACACTATGGGAATAAAATGATAAGACATGACATAAAATGCACTGCAGTTGTATTCTGGAAGACTGTATAACACACTCTGCCACCTGAAGATGCATTCCTGCCTTCAGTTTCAACCATCCATATTTAGGCAAAGTTTCCAGCAGCTAGAAAACAAATTGAGTACTGTTAAACATAAGTTGACAATTTATAAATCGTCCAACAAAAAAAAAAAAAAAAAAAAAGAAAAAGCACTTCTCTAACTGTATCTTCTTTCACTTTGCCTCCTACTGGAAATGCAAGTCAGGGCGCTGTCACCTTAGGTCAATACATTAAGGCTTGCATTATTCATCTGTACTAGACTGATGACACTCTTGGCATCATATAGCACCCATGCCAGGTCAAATGAGGCATCAGTCATTGTAGAGGGATCATCATACTGTTCAAGCAAATGCTTCTTGAAATCTCTGTACAGAAAAAAAAAACAGAAAAATTCTGAAAATCCTTCTCTGCCAAGCACACCCTACATCCAACCAGTGGTTCATAACAGAGAAAGCATGCATGATCTTTCAACTGGTCCAGTGGAGTAGAAATATAGTAAACTATGTAAACCGACGTGCTTTGTGTTGCACAGTGAAGGCACAGTGAAGCTTTGCATTGCAGCATACCTCTCAGATGCCCCTGACTTTCTGTGATTCCCCTGATTTTGACACAAATTTTAGCTCTAGCCCGATTAATCCCTTCTAAATGGGGGGAATTTTGGAGAAGATGTGGTTTATTACATTTAATAAATAATGACAATAATTAGAGTTTCAGACTTCATTTCCTTTCTGAAGTATGTATATTAATAGACATTCTCCTATTCTGTTAATATCTCAAGATAATATTACTAATTTTTTAAAAGTGTCCCTAACTGTCCCTGATTTCTGTCCATAACTCTGTTGAGATTTGCCCTTGATTCATTGAGAGCTATGCATTGCAGTAGTATATACTTTCCCTGACCTACTGGATGATCATGCACATTACATACTTTCTACTAAACAGTACAGTTTACCTTCATAACATCGCAACCCAGTGAGTTGACTCTGAAAATGGTGAGATGAAAACATCATAACTACAAAAGCACAAAGTCCTGAAACATCATCTTTCCTCTCTGGGAAAGTAACCACTTGGCCACCAATGAAAAAAACACAAC
The DNA here is from genome assembly GCF_019279795.1 of Protopterus annectens. NCBI lineage: Eukaryota > Metazoa > Chordata > Ceratodontiformes > Protopteridae > Protopterus > Protopterus annectens. The sequence continues at coordinate 206,136,977 of NC_056730.1, forward strand.
CATAACAAATTACAACCATCACCCCCCCCTACTTAAATATACTGACTCTGAGATCTCACTACAGTGGAGAAAGGGCATAGTTCACCATGGTAGCCAAGTGGTTACTTTCCCAGAGAGAAAAGACACTGTTCTGGGACTTTGTGCTTCTGTACTAATGACGGTTTGTCCAACTGTTTTTAGAGTCAACGAACTGGACTGCAATGTTATGAAGGTAAAACAACAGTACATGCACAGTTTGCACCAATATGTATTGGTAGGCCAGTGTGCAGAATAAGCGATTCATAGGTTATGACACTATCTGGCCTGATTAGCATTTCTACCTTTCTAAGTGGTTCATATAAGCATGATATGAAGTGTTGTCACTATCTTTCACAATACTACTTGCAAACATTCAAATGGAATTTACTGGGATTACTCTAATTACACTGCATATATGGAGCTGTAGAGAGATAAAGTAAAGAAGTGAACTGGTAGTATTGCTTTTCCACCCATGCAATGCCTGTGGAGCAAGTCAGGGAGAAGGAGTGTCAATGAGAATATGCAATTTTCTGAAGTAAGTTGCTCCTCTAAAGGTCTGATGGCTGGGGCCTGCTGATTGAGTGACTATTTGCATAACTGAGACATATGCAAAGATGGACCACAGATGGATATTACAAATCAGCCAGTGTACACACAGAAGTAATAATGGGTGGCATGTAGGTGCAGAAGACCCCAGATGCCCACACCTTTCTCATGCATGGACATCTCACAGTCTCATGTCACACTTGTCATTGCTCATAAGAGAGATGCAGTAGCCATAGAATATGATGTGTTGTGGCAGACCAGCAGGCGAAGGACCAGATTTGGCAAAGCAAAATATAGAATTTGAATAATATGGTCAGCCACAATTGTCCTGCACAGCAGGTGCAAAGGAGTGTTACAGATATAATCTTTCATAAGAAGTATTTCTTGGGACATCTTGGTAGAGAGGACAACTATAGGGACTGGACCTCCAACACTAAAGCTGCTGATGAAGTTTGAATAGTGTTTGGCATCACTCTCCAGGAAGGAGGACTGGCCAATAAAGAATAAAATGTGAATTGAAACACACATCCAAATTCTTTAATCAGCAAACAGTAGTAACATGAAAAAACAGAACTAATTCTAATGGCCAGCGCATAAGCTAACTAAAATTAATTAAATTACAAAACTAGGCTACATGAATATAAATGTTATGAACCTTTTAAATGACATTATTACATTATTAAAACTAAACCTTAGAATGGTAATAGAAAACCCACGGGACAACTCATTCATAAAAACTTAAGTAAACTTTTATGATGGAAACATGATGATCGAATAAAAGAGAGTTGTCCACTTAAAGATATGGTTATAAAAGTTGTGTACTTATGTTGACAACACTTTTTCATACAATCATTATATTTACAACATAGTGAGGTAATCCTTCTATCAGGCACAGTTAATTTCAAAGGGGTATCCAAAAGGTCCAAAGAAGTCATCTTACCTCTGTACTATTCCATTACCAGACCGATCACCAAATACAGTGCCACATTTGGTATCTACAAATCCAAGTATATCCCTCAACTGGAAAAGCCCAAGAGATTTCTAATCAATACATTTAAAGACCTTTAATGGTTCAAACATCCTGCCAGTTCAGCATGACTTTCCTTGTGTTCAGTAGCCTACTTGCTGCTCCGAGGTGAGCTATGTTTCACCTTTCAGTCTATGCAAGTCACGGTCCTATTTGACCTCCTGTTTTTTCACAAAACCAATGGCTTTGAAATCACTCACATTAGGGACCCAAATCTTTACCAAATAATAAGTAAAATTGCCTCTAAGGGTACTTTCCAAACTCAATGTCTTCTCAGTCTACAAGTCAAACAAAGTACTACTTTGGCTGCATTTAAGGTATGTCCAGATGATTGGAAAGGTTGGTGCAAGTTTATACCTGGATAATGATGCATGGCACTGCTCAGTTTGGAAGACGAGCACCATAACATGTTTGAACAGAGTAGTAAGAACTGTTAAGCTTTATATGGCTAAGCATCCTATGACCCTATCATCACATGCTCAGTATTGTTCTTATAGTCCTTAACTTTGTTAATCCCCCTTCAAGGAAGAACTTGCATAGTTACAGCATCCTGTTAAAATGATTGGAGAACACTGGCCCAAGTTAAAAAAGAACAATATGATACATGGAATGTGTAGGAATTTGGTGCATGTGGTACATGAAATATCTTGCACTGTTGTATCTCAGTTCATCATCAGAGCTGATCCCTATTTTGTGTATGACAATTGAGACTCTTGTATATTTTACACACACACACACACACACACACACACACACACACACACACACACACACACACACACACACACACACACAAAATCACTTTGGAAAAATTATTTCAAATTCACTATTCCTTTTTTTTCTAGACATGCCCATTTTTAAAGTGCTGTAATATGATTTAGGTAATGAACAAATAAATATAACAGAACTCATTGACAGTAAGAGTTTCATAGACATACATTAATGTACAAAGAGAGCTAAAAAACAAGAACATCTATTTATGGCACTAAATACATGCACCACAGGGAAAAATATGAAATGCATGCATTTTGTTTCCTTGGTAAATGCACATTCTTCCGGAGTGCAGTACTTCATTAATTTTATTTGTCTGGGTAAATTAACGGTAAACCTATTGTAATCTTTGAGCTTTGGATGAGAGGATCCTGAATTAGTGCAACAAATGAATTGCAGTACTCCACTAATGTCTTCTTTCTCTCCTTCCTCTCTTTTTCTCTGTATGATGGAGTAAATGTCCAATTGTTTTATAAAAGTAATGTTTCTTTGTCAGTTAAAATATGAAAAGAAAAACTGAATATTTTAAATTTCATTTTGTCAGTAACTGTAATACCATAATTGCAGGATTGACGAAATTGTACCCAGTAAGTGTCTCTGTATTCATTATCACTTGTGTAATTTTGGTTGTTCTTACTCTATGATTACTGCCATCCAAAATGCTGATTCATTGCTGGTTCATGGGCTACTACATCTACCAGATTCTTGTTCATTTCACAGATCACCTGGAATAAAGGATTAGAATACTGAAAATTCCCCAAACACTAAAGAATTTAAATAGCAAGCATAGTTAAATGCCTGTCATTTCCACGGTTTAAATGAGTGCATTAAAAATAGACCAATGATGTACCGACTGTTGACTTTGTCTTTATTTAAGAACCCCAAGTAAGTGTGTAAACCATGTGACCCAAAACAAAATCAATAACCAGAACAGTCCACATAGTCTAGGATCAGCAGAGCTAAACAACCAGAGTCTTTGTTTCAATAATTCCCAGTCCACCAAAAGTTGTTAAAACTCATCTTTTATTGAACAAAAACAATCTAATCTAATATTCATTTATGTAACCATGTGATTAAACTTTTAGTATTACATGTATTTCAAACTTTTGATCCTAAAGTTACCTCACAGTCTGGAAGTAACTGTCACATACAAAAGCCCTTATTCTGTGTTTCAGACTGAAGTAAAGTAGCCCATTTTATTTGTTATTCTATTTTCATTAAACGTTACAGCTTGCAAAATGCAAAAATTAAAAAGACATATTTAGAAATGACATAACTTAGTAGAGTTCAAACTAAAAGATTTATGTCCTACATTTAATAAAGTGAAAAAAAAAACAGGTCGAAGACTTGCAATTTTAATTCTCATATGGAAAATAACAGTGTCTTCAAGTACTGAGGGTTCTTCCTCAGTTCACCGAAACATACTGTAGCTGAATATATTTCACCTAATGTAATTTTCTGAGATTTCACTGAAAATGAGACGAAGAATTTTGCCCACAGCTGTAGATTTATGTGACCTCTTGTTTTTCCCTTTCTCTTGGGAAGTGCAGCAGTGAGTTTGAGTCTATCTGTAGGGAATTAAAGGACAGAAAAGGAACTGGTGTGATAATGGGGACCTAAATACTCATATCTGGACAGACAGAACAGGATATGAGCACTGTCATGGACCATATTGGGGTGGGAGGTGGGGTGCAAGAAGCATAAAGAAGAAGCCATTCTTGACTTCTGTCTGGCAAATGATTTGGTAGCTAAATCATGGTTCTTCAAGAGAGATACAGTCCCATGATCACATTCTAGAGTATACAACATGCATCTAGGGTAGACTTCTTCCTAGCAAAGAAAGGATGTTGCAGCTTCTGCCAAATAACCCCCCCAAATCAGCCGTATTGCTCCATGCACAGCCTGTGATGCAAGAGGAAGAGCCCAGACTAGGGGAAGTATGAAGAGCACTAAGGAAGATGAAGCTGGGAACTCATCAAACTTAGATGAAGAAAACAGCAGATATGGTTAAGATGTAGAATGGGTTCGGGGAGAAAGGCTCTTGAGGGTACTCATCATGATATGGAGGAAAAGGTGTATCCCAGATGACTGAGGAATAAGCATTCTAGTGTCAATTTACAAGAATAAAGTAGGCATTCACAGCTGTGGGAAGTACAGAGCCATCAACAGAGGTATGAAACTTCAGTTGCACTGCATAAAAGTTCTGGAGAGGTGTTTCATAAATGAATACGTAGAGCTGTCGAAAGTAATTTGGGAAATGAGCAGTTCAGAATCAGATCAGGATGCAGCACAACTGACCTGTTTGTAGTGAGACAGATAGTGGAGTAGAAGCTGGAAATGAAGAAAAAAGTTGAATTGAGCTTTCTTAGACTTAGTGAAAGTGTATGATAAGGTCCAAAGAAAGTTCATTTGTCTAGTCCTGTGATGGTTTGATGTTCCTGAAACACTGACTGATTTAGTGTAGGTTAGGTACAAGGACACAGTGACACAAGTAGAAACAGACCTTAGACTCACAAAAGGTATCTAGTGGCAGTGGGTGTGTATCATGGCTCAACTTTGAGCTCAGTCCTACTGAAATCGCCAATGAGCCAAGGTTAAAACTGCCGATTTATTTAAACGTAAAATGAACCACGCTTTTCATCCTACTCAATTGTAGGACTTCTTCAGAAATACAAAAAATTAATCTGTTACATCCTTTTATAAACTTCGCGCCAAAACTGTATCTCATAGACGTCACCTTTTTCTTAAAGTGAGATACATTAAATAACAATGTTGCCGAACATTCATAAATACGATAAATTGTTTGAAAAGATCATTATTCAAATAATGTTATTTAAAACATACAATGTTTAAAACTCATTATTAAATAAATCATTGTTAAAAAATCATCATTATTATTAAAAATTTCAGCCCCATTGTCACTATAAATTCTGCAGCATCAAATTCATTTCGAAACCTAAAATCAAGTCCATTCAATTATATACGTATTTGCTCAAAACATTATACTTTCAAAACCTATGAAATAAATATTCAAATATAAAATATACAATTTATATTAATTAAATCCTGCTAAAACATCTATTTAATGCACACAATGCACTTTCCATCTTTGAAAAAAATGTGTGAACTAGATTTTAGAGAATTGAGCAAAAATAAAGCAAATATTATAGACAACTTAAACAAGGAGGAGAGAGATAGATTGGGAGTTTTATCAATGGCCAATGTAAGGGTGATGAACCCAGATAAAGGAGGGGGTTTGGTTTTTATGGATTCACCAGACTATGAGGCCCAGATAAAAGAGATTTTAACAAGTGATACATATCAATCAGCTTCTCTGAATGAATACAATAGGGCTAATCAATTTATTAAAAGTTTCTTAAATGAATTGTTTATTGAGGCAAGAATAGACCTCCACACATTTAATTATCTAATGGTGCTGTCACCAAAGGTCCCATACATTTTCGGAGTCCTGAAGATACATAAGGATCTTTGGAACCCTCCTTTCAGACCCATAGTAGATGGAAGAAATTCATCTACTTATGCATGTGCCAAATTTGTCGATGCCATATTGAAAAAATATGTAATACAAGAACAATGGATTCTTAAAGACTCTTGTACATTTTTAAACAGGTTAAATAATTTTAATTATGAAGAGAAGTATAATTTCTTGACAATAGATGTAAAGGAATTATACACTACTATTCCTTACCAGCAGGGAATAGAATGGGTGACATCAAGAATGCGGCAAAAAAATGCCCCAGAGAATGACATTTCTTTAGTGCAAGAAATGTTAGACATTATTTTATCTTATAATTTTATATCATTTGGAAACCAATTTTACATCCAGAAAAAAGAAGTAGCCATGGGTTCACCCTGTGGCTCAAGCTATGCCAATTTGGTAATGTCTTATTGGGAAAGTACATATGTTTTTGATAATGATATATTCAAGGATGTGGTCAGGTTTTATGGGAGATTCATTGACGACATATTTATGGTCATTGAAGGTACGGAGCAAATCGCTATTGATTTCTTGGTTATGATGAATGGGTCAACTGAATTTTTACAATTCACTCATTCTTTTTAAACCACATCAACAGTTTTGTTGGATGTGAAACTTATGAAGAACAAACAGCAAAAACAATATGAAGCTTCTATTTATAGAAATCCAACATATTCGAACAAATATTTACATTTCTCAAGCGCCCACCCTTTACACCAAAAATTTTCTGTGTTGAAAGGTCAATTGGTTCGGGTAGTGAGAATGATTACCATACATGAGAAATTTCAAGAGGAATGTGCGAATTTGAAAAAAATGTTTTTCAATAGAGCTTACCCGATTAAATTAATAGAAGAAATAGTACAAGAAGTCACATCCAAGAGAATAAGCAGGTTCTATGTGCTGATATTACAACAACAACAACAGAAGACCAACATAGATTATCAAAACAATGTCCACATCCTTGAAAGACCAGATTCAACGATAGTACCAGTTAGATCCATTGACTTTAATCTGGCATGCATTATGAATGTCTCTTCGGATTACGGTCAGATAAGGGAAATCATAATAAAAAACTGGTCCTACTAAAAGCTGATGTTAGTTCGGGGTCAAAATTCAATTTTCTGCCTAAATTAATATGGAGAAAAGGAAACAGTTTAAAGAAATATTACAACAGCACAAAACTCCTTTTCTGAAAAACACAGGGATGACACAATGTGGAAGTTGCTCTTACTGTCATTTGATGGTTTTAGGTAGTAATATTGATATAAATGGATGTAGAATCATCACAAAAGGCAGATTTAACTGCAACACTAAAGGGGTGGTTTATGTGGCAATTTGTCAAGCATGCCCGTCCTTTTATATAGGAAAAACTAGATTTAGAGACAGAGTATCAGAACATCTGAGAAGTATTACTCAGCAAAAAGGAGAAAATGCTCTAGCTAGGCATATAATTTCTTTCCCTGAAAATAATTTCATATTTAAAATAATTTCTCAAGGTATCCAGGATGTAAGAGGGGGTCCTTCAAGTTTATTATTAGAGAAAGCAGAATTGTTATGGCAGATAAAACGTAATGCATACATGTACCCAGGTTTGAATGACAGATGTTCTCTAATGTGTTTATTAAAACTTAAAAGTTTAGAAAGGTGATAATTCAGGTTAAAAGAACACGTAACATTCATATGGATATTCACAAAAAATATTCTTAAAAATGAAAAATACACATATACTTATATCTAAGTATTATCATATATTATCCTGTGGTATCTAAGGTTGTATGCATTATATATTGGGTATGTAGGACAAAATTTAAGCCAAAAGGTGCCTGGCATCTTGCACAAACAGCATGTATTTAAAAGTAGATATGTTCATAGGTTCATAGGTTCATAGGTTGGTACTAGGCTATCAGCTCTAGGGCCTATACAAGCCTAGCCATAACAATTCCCTGGCTATTTCTTCCCACATTATTTACTTTCCTGGACCCCTGTCTAGCAGGGTGACTGATGTGATCCCTGGGGTGAATTTCCTTTCTCCCATCCAATCGTCAAGGTTCCTGTTGAAGAGGTCCAAAGAGGCACTCTGCTTGACATGTATGGGCAATCTATTCCAGAGTCTGGGGAGTCTCTGGGTCAGGAACCTATCCCTCCAGCATGTTTTGTTTATTGTGATGACAAGGTTTAGATCCCTGGAGCGTGTAGCTCTGAGGGATTGGGATTTCTTTAAGTGTAGCATGTCCAACAGCTCTGGGTTTGACATGGCCTTGTATGTTAAGCAGAGATCGCCTCTGAGTAGGCGATATGCGTCAGAGTATAGCTGGAGTTTTTTAAGGCGGTCAGTGTAGGGCATCTGCTTTAGGCCTGTGATTCTTTTAGTGAGGTATTTCTGAGGCCTTTCCAGTTGTTGCAGATGTCTTGAGAGCTACATACCAAATGGGGTGTTGTATTCTATAATGGGTCTAATGAGGGATGAGTACAGTGGGACAATGACCTCCTTTTTTCTGGATGAAAAGCCCTTCGTGATGAGGTGTGCCACATAGAAGGATTTCCTGACTGTTGTGGCGATGTGGTTATCGAAGGTGAGACCACTGTCCACCTGTGTCCCTAAGTCTCTTATCACACTTTCTGTGTTTAGTGTACTGCCACCTATATGGTAATTCATGGATACATGTTTTTCCCAAAGGGATAACAATACATTTCTTGGCATTGAGCTTGAGCCCATGGCTCTGGCACCAAGCATCTGTTTCTGTAAGGCCCTTTTGTAGAGTATCCACATCATTTGGGGATTCAATAATGGCTCCCAGTTTGCAGTCATCTGCAAACTTTGTTAGCCAGAGTCCCTTAGTGTTGACCTGTACTTCAGAGAAGTAGATGCCAAACAAGAGCGGCCCCAGGACTGAACCCTGAGGTACTCCACTTGTCACTTGTCTGGAGCTGGATTTGGAGTCGGCTAATTTTACAGTGTGGGTTCTATCAGTAAGCCATTTAGCAACCCATTGGGTGACATAGGGATTAATGCCCAGCTTAGTAAGTTTATCTATGATTCCAGAGTGGGGGATGGTGTCAAAGGCCTTGGCAAGGTCTAGATAGGCTGTGTGGACCATCTTACCCTTGTCCATGGCTCTGGAGACTGATTCAAAGAAGTCAATCAGGTTCAGGAGACAAGATCGGCCCTTCACAAACCCAAACTGGGTGGGGTCCAGTGTTTGAAGGTTGCCAATGTCTTTGTTTATAAGTTCCATGATAATACGCTCCATGGCCTTGCAGATAAGGCTTGTCAGACTGATGGGACGGTAGTTTCTGGGATCCAAGGTAGATCCCCCCTTGTGGATTGGGATAACTGTAGCTCTGCACCACTCAGTGGGCATGAAACCTGAGGTGAGGCTATGATTAAACATGACACTTAGGTGAGGTGCCAGTTCATATTGTAGTTCATGTAGTACACAGCCCGGGATGTCAGCTGGTCCCATGGATGCTGTATTCTTGGCTTTAGAGAGTGCGTTTTGTACCTGTGTGGCCGTTATTACTGGAATTTGGCAATCTTCCAGTATTGAGATGGGCCATTTAGGGAGTGAGAGGGGGGTGAAGTTGGCACTGAATCGATCTGCCAGGATATTGGCAATATCCTTTGGATCAGTATATTTAATGCCATTCTGTTTTAGCTCAGAGCAGATCTGAGCATTGCCATTTAGATTCTTGACATAGTTATAGAATGCTTTGTGGTTGTCTTTGGAATCTTTGGCAATTTTATTTTCATAACTAGCTTTGGAGGATTTTATGAGGCATCTCAGTTTCTTACTGAGGCTAATAAGGGAGTTTTTTGCATCCTGGGATTTTCCTCTTTTCTGCAAAAGTTTCTTTCTTTTGTTATAAAGTTTGTTTATGGCAGGGGACCACCAGATTGGCTTCCTTTTTTTGGATGAGAGCATTTTGGTTCTATTTGGGATGGCATGATTCATGCATGAATGGATGTGCTCGTACAGTGCCTTAGTGTAGGATTCAGCAGTTGAACTTTCAATTCCCGTCTGCATGGGTGTTATGAAGTTTGTCACTTCTGACTTGAGTAGTATGAAGTTGGCTTTGGAGAAGTTTTTTATGGTGGTTTCTTTACTGGGGGGTGGGGTGGGATGTGGATGTTAAGGGTGATTAGCTTATGGTCAGACCTGACTAACGAGGGGGTGACCATAGGTATGGAGCATTGATTTCCCATGTTGGTAATGACCAGTTCTAGGATATTGGAGCCCCTGGTGGGACTATGGATTAGTTGATCCAGGGCATTGGAATTTATGAATTCCAAGAACCGTTGCACAAAGGTGTTGGGACATGAGTAGTTTTCCCAGTTAATGGCAGGGTAGTTAAAATCACCCAGTATTAGGGTGTTTGGTTCTATCTTAATATTTTCCAGTATGTTTAGAAAGGTGTAGTGAGAATCTTGGGGTATGGTGGGGGATCTGTAGCAAGCTACAATTTGGATTGCAGTCTTACCTAGTGTTAGTTGCACTTGGAGAATTTCAGACACATTGTGTTGGCCAACTAGCCTGGTGGTGTGAATATCCTTGGTGAATATTGACACCCCTCCACCTTTAGTGTTTCGGTCCTGGTTTGGTGGCCGAAAAGTGTGGTAAGAGTTGTAGCCTGGTATTGCAGGGGTTCTCTCTGGAGTCTTGAACCAGGTCTCAGTTACTGCACAGATATCGATGTTCTCCATTTTTAGGAGTGCCTCGAGAGAGTGCATTTTGAGGTTTAGACTTCTAGCATTGAGTAGCATTACCTTCAGATTTTGCATGCTTGTACCTGTTACGGTGGTGGTTTTGTCCTTTGAAGTTTGCCTAAAAAAGGCACTATAGGGGTGGAAAGAGCCTTAGCCAGTAACCTGAATCCCAGGGGCGACAGGTGCAGACCATCTCTGGCAAAGCATCGTGGTCTGTCAATCATGTCATCCCAGGCAGACAGATACTGGATCCCCTTTGAGTGACACCATAAGCTTAGCCAATTGTTGAAGTCAATCATTTTATCCTTATATTGTGGTATCATTCTGGGCGAAGGCAGGATGCTACTCAGGGCTAGGGTCATACCTGCCTGGGCCACATGATCCGAGAGCTCTTCCATGTCTCTTTTCATGTAGTCCAGGGAGGTACGTCTCAAGTCATTCACTCCAACATGGACAATGACAGAGTCATATTTGTACTTGTTGTGGAGTGACTTGAGTGCATGCGTTATGTGGCGGATCCTGGCTCCCGACAGGCAGCTGACTGTAGTTTTCTCCTTATTCAACCTGGTGAGAGGGACATCAGTGTGCCGGACTATAGAGTCACCTATGACTAAAGTGTTAGGTACATTGTCTTGCCTTAGGGGCTGTTGCTGGGTGGCACACTGGTGTTGTGAACTATGTGACACATTGGTTGTGATTGGTGTTTGTTTGCGTTTCAGCTTCAGAGGTCTTTGTTGTTTGGGCAGGTTACAGTTAAGGGCCTCTGCATATGTGAATTTAGTGTTGCTATATGTGGGTGTTGGTGGTGCGGGTTTAGAAGGGCTATGTGTTGCTTGAGATGTAGTGTGGGTGTTAACCTTCTCCTCTTGACTGTTTAGCACAATCTTGGGTGGAGAGAGCTTTGCTTCCATTTTGGCTATGTAAGTGCATCTCTCACAGGTTGTAGTGTTGGGTGGTAGGAGGAGAGGGTTGTCTGTGTACATGAGGCAATTGCTGCATTGCCCCAGTATGCCCAGATTCACCAGGTGGACAGGAGAAATCACCGGAAGCTGACCCTTGGACATGCTTGGTTTGGAGCTTTTTTTTTTTTTCTTTGTAAAGTATAGGAGCTGTTTCCTTAGCAAGGTACTTTGCAATTATAGGCTGTTTAGTGCCTACTATTAATTTCTCCTTGTTAACAAGGAGAGTTCAGTGTTTGTATGAGTTTAATGCTTCCTAGTGCTTTCCAGCAGGTATTAGAGAAAGTGCTAGTCACAGGGATGCTTATATATATATATTAGATAGTTTAAATAGATGTTTTAGCAGGATTTAATTAATATAACTTGTATATTTTATATTTGAATATTTATTTAGTAGGTTTTGAAAGTATAATGTTTTGAGTAAATATGTATATAATGAATGGACATGATTTTATGTTTCAAAATGAATTTGATGCTGCAGAATGTATAGTGACAATAGGGCTGAAGTTTTTAATAATAATGATGACTTTTTAACAATGATTTATTTAATATTGAGTTTTAAACATTGTATGTTTTAAATAACATTATTTGAATAATGATCTTTTCAAACAATTTATCGTATTTATGAATGTTCTGCAACATTGTTATTTAATGTATCTCACTTTAAGAAAAAGGTGACATCTATGAGATACAGTTTTGGCGCGAAGTTTATAAAAGGATGTAACAGATTAATTTTTTGTATTTCTGAAGAAGTCCTACAATTGAGTAGGACGAAAAGCGTGGTTCATTTTACGTTTAAATAAATCGGCAGTTTTAACCTTGGCTCATTGGCGATTTCAGTAGTTTGTTTCTTGTGTATTCGTGAAGTTAATAGTTTGAGCTCAGTCCTGTTCATACTAGTGAAGTACTGTATTAGCAAATGGGTCAGAGGAGACAGAGCACCAAAGCTGCTGTATGCAGATAAGAAACTACAGGCAGATTCTGAACAGGAATTTCAGCTAATAGGTCTGTAACACAAAACTAAAGGCATTCAGGATGAAACTGAGTACAACCAAGTCAGTTATGAGAACAAAATATGGGAATCAGAGGAAGCTGAAAACTGAGACAGAAAGGATAGTGTAACAAGTTAACTGCTTCAAGTACATGGAAGCGGTGGTTGAGAAGTAGGGAAATCTGAATGACAAGGTCAGAAACTGGAATCACAGATGCTACTGCTAATTGGCACAGAATATCAGGGTAGTGTGAGACAGAAAAAATGCCAAAGATGCTGAACAGGAAGTTGTACAAAACAGCAATGAAAAAAGGGCTTCAGTATGGCACAAGAACTCGGGCACTGAAGGAAGAGCAGCTGAAGAAGCTTGAGATGATGAAGATGAAGTGCCTTAGATGGGTTGTAGAGTGCACAGTGTGGGACAATTAAAGAAATTAAGACATCAGAATAAAAGCCTAAATAGCCTTCATTTCAGAACAGAGTGCAGTGGTTCAGTCACATGTGCGGGAAACCTAAAGATGATTTGGTAAAGAAGATATTGGAGAGACAGGACGATGGCAAAAGGAAACAAGGATGTCTAGCTAAGAGGTGGATAGATTGCAAGAGAGAAGGCCTGTGCCAATCAAGCATGACTTTCAAAGAAGGTAAGAGAGTTGCACTGATCAAGACAGGTGGTGGTAATTGATGCAAAACTCTGACTCCTAATAGAAAATGTGAAAAAGTGGGTTCATGATGATGATGATGATAGAGTATTGGTAAACAGATTAGGGATACCAGATCCCACACATTGAGGAGTGCAACAATGGATGCTTCCAGTGGAAAAATTAGGTTTGTTTCTTCTTTTCAGTGAAATCCATTTTTGGATGGTTCTACTTTTCAAATGACTTACAATTAGATGACTTATGTTTCAGAGAATAATACTAAAACCTATGTAATGTTGATCTCTGGCATGTACGTTAGCTTTTCTTTCTGAAGACAAAGCAGATTAAATCAAGGTAAGCATTTCCATAATGTAAGTCACTGTTCTGTCCCAGAAAAGAAGGGACTGTTGTCTGCAAGTAAAAGGGTAGCAACTGCCTCAAGTGCAATAGTTTATGTAACTCTTGGGTCTTGTTCATGACTGAAAATAGAGATGGATCAGGAGACTTACCAGCAAATAAGTACTAATTGGAAGTATTGCAGGCACTGCACCACTCTTTGGTGGTGAAGAGAAACTCGAATCAGTATCATGTCTCTTGCCTGAAGGACTGTTCAGCAAATCCTATCTGATTGAGTTCCACTGGCTAAAGGTACCTTTAATGGGGAACTGCTGGTGATTATGACCTGGTTACTGAGCAGTACGTTTTCTTCTGGCACCATCTGAATATATTACAGTGTCACAGATCATGCAAACACAGAGAAGATATAATAGTTGGTCCAACAAAGAACTGATGTTTCACTTTTTCCACGTTTGAGTGATCTCAGATTTTTAGTCAGTCGAGGAGCAATTTTGTATCCCCTCCAAAAAAAAAAAAAAAACTCTGCTTTTACTTAAAAATAAAATATTTTAGTTAACATTTTATTTTGTGATGTATGTAGTCACTTAGTGAGTAGCATGCAATCATAAGGGAATTAATGCAGATTGCTTCTCTCATAAATCTGCCAAGCCATATGAAGAAGCTGCCAATGTAATGCTGTCTGTCTCCAATATCACCTACAAACAATATCTTTGAGTAATGAATAGAATAGAAGATGAGCTCAGAGATACAAGGGTGGCCTAATGGTTAAGGTGCTTGCCTTATAAACACAGTGTGCAGGGTTTGAGTCTCACAAGGGATGATTGGCTAGGCTTGCAAGGGCAGTTAGCCTAGTACTAACCTATGAAATGGTCGATATAGGTTCAAAGTACTAGACTATCTGCCTGAGGGCATCTATAAGCCTAGCCAGAATGTGTTGGCTTTTGCCACCCCCTTAGATTAGTTATCTGTGCCTTGGTCCAGCAGAGTCATTAGTTCCCTGTGCCTCTTGGTGAGCTCCTTTTGTAGGACTACTAGGCTCAATCTATATGATACTAAAATAGTGTTTGTCTGTCTGTGAGGATCTTGTAGTACATTCATTGAAGAGTCATTTAAGGTCATTTGGGTGCCTAGTGATGATGATGCCTAGGCACCTCCTGCAGGTGATGTAGAAAGCATGACCTACTGGGTGAAAGTCCTTAAGTAACACAGAGAACAAGCCACAGAGTCTGCAGCAGTCACTATGATGGTAAACACCAGGTTATCCTGGTTTACGTTATCCAAGTCTTTTGTTCATAGGTTCATAGGTTGGTACTAGGCTATTGGCTCTAGGGCCTATACAAGCCTAGCCATAACAATTCCCTGGATATTTCTTCTCACAATATTTACTTCCCTGGACCCCTGTCTAGCAGGGTGACTGACGTGATCCCTGGGGTGAATTTCCTATCTCCCATCCAATTGTCAAGGTTCCTTTTGAAGAGGGCCAAGGAGGTGCTCAGCTTGACATGTATGGGCAGTCTATTCCAGAGTATGGGGAGTCTCTGGGTCAGGAACCTATCCCTCCAGCATGTTTTGTTCATTGTGATGACAAGGTTTAGATCCCTGGAACATGTGGCTCTGAGGGATTGGGATTTCTTTAAGTGGAGCAGGTCCAACAGCTCAGGGTTTGACATGGCCCTGTATGTTAGGCAGAGATTGCCTCTGAGTAGATGATATGCCACAGAGTATAGCTGGAGACTTTTTAGATGGTCAGCATAGGGCTTCTGCTTTAGGCCTGTGATTCTTTTAGTGAGGTATTTCTGCGGCCTTTCCAGCTGTTGCAGATGACTTGTGAGGTGCATACCAAACGAGGCATTGTACTCTATAATGGGTCTAATGAGGGATGAGTACAGTGGGACAATGACCTCCTTTTTTCTGGATGAAAAGCCCTTAGTGATGAGGTGTGCCACATAGAAGGGTTTCCTGACTGTTGTGGTGATATGGTTATCGAAGGTTAGATCACTGTCCACCTGTGTCCCTAAGTCTCTCATCACACTTTCAGTGTTTAGTGTACTGCCACCTATGTGGTAATTCATGGGTACATGGTTTTTCCCAAAGGGGATAACTATACATGTCTTGGCATTAAGCTTGAGCCCATGGCTCTGGCACCAAGCATCTGTTTCTGTAAGGCCTTTTTCTAGAATATACACATCATTTGGGGATTCAATAATGGCTCCCAGTTTGCAGTCATCTGCAAACGTTGTTAGCCAGAGTCCCTTAGTGCTGGCCTGTACTTCAGAGAAGTAGATGCCAAACAAGAGCGGTCCCAGGACTGAACCCTGAGGTACTCCACTTGTCACTTGTCTAGATCTGGATTTGGAGTCAGCTACTTTTACAGTCTGGGTTCTGTCAGTAAGCCAGTTGTCAACCCATCAAGTGACGTAGGGATTTATGCCCAGCTTAGTAAGTTTATCTATGATTCCAGAGTGGGGGATGGTGTTGAAGGCCTTGGCAAGGTCCAGATAGGCTGTGTAGGCCGCCTTACCCTTGTCCACAGCTCTGGAGACTGATTTGAAGAAGTCAATCAGGTTCAGGAGACAAGATCTGCTCTTCACGAACCCAAACTGGGTGGGGTCCAGTGTTTGAAGGTTGCCAATGTCTTTGCTTATAAGTTCCATGATAATGCATTCCATGCCCTTGCAGATCAGGCTTGTTAGACTGATGGGACAGTAGTTCCCAGGATCCAAGGTGGATCCCCCTTTGTGGAGTGGGGTAACTGTAGCTATGCACCACTCAGTGAGCACGAAGCCTGAGGTGAGGCTATGATTGTGTTTCTAATACTATGAAGAGAATGAACCCCATTCTAAAGTCAGGGCATGATTAGAGTTCATGAAATAAATCTTGTTTTAATCTTTGATGTTAGCCAAGAGAACTCTTCTTAGCAGCTGCAGTGTGCCCAGAAATGTCTTCTTCTATAATTCACACAGGATTACATGTATTGGTAGGATATCTAAGTAGGAACAGACCAGGTATCTTTATTCCACATTGCTCTCATTTTTGCTTAGGATTCCTGACATTTTAATACTTTGTGTCTTTCTTTATGTAAAGGGTACAGCAATTTTAATGATCAATGTTACTTTTTTCATGGATTACCATACCTGCTTTTCTCATTTTTATTTTTTCAGCTGTCGGTAATGGGTGAGTCCATGTGATATACATTTCATTCTTCTCTATAATGCTTTGTGGATCGTGTTTCCAGTGCTTCTCAGATACTTCTATATTGCAGTGCTTGCATAATTTCACAGAGCAATAGTCTTGCCACACCATTGTGTCTTTGAGTATACAGACCCTCTGCCATAAGTGTATCACATCCAACAGCAAGATGTGCAACTGTTTCCAGTTCTTTTTACAGAACCTGCATTTGTTTGTTTCTCCCACATTTTAGTGGATTTTATAAACCAGTCTGTATGGAGTCCACTATTCCAGCTGATCATTATTAGCCTTCCAACGTTTGGTTTCATTTCACCTCTCTTCAACTATTCCTGCTTCAAATCTTTGTCAGCATGTGGTTGTTAAAGGAGATCTCTGTACATGCAGCTATATTTATGGCTTTACCACTTTACTTTCCTTCTCATCTGATCCTTATTCTTGTATTCTTTCTTTAATTTTTTTTGGCAAATTCAGTTGCTCTCTGATTTTTGTCTACTTCTCGTTTGATTTCTGTTCCCACTTGATACCTAAATGCTTCTGCTAAACTAAGCAAAGATGTCATCTTAGACTTCTTCTCATGTTTTAAAACTTTCACTATGTTTTGAATTGGTGAGGGCAACAGATATGTATGCAGTTCAGTGGCTGCAAATCTATACATGCAATCAATTTCGAGGATGCCCATATCTTCTACATAGTGAGGAATATATAATCTAGACATAGACAGATTTTTATATATCAGTTGATAAGTATGAAACATTTTTTTTTCATGTCCAATTGATCCAATACTTTTTAGGACCAGTCAGTCACCACAAAACTGTAAGTTAGGATAAGAGGAGCAAATTGGGTTATAGCTTGAACTTCATTTGTAGGTATGAAGGCAGTTTACAACATCAGTTTTAGTCTTCTGAGGTATTCCTCACTGAGCTTTATTCAAATGTGTTCATGCTTTGTTATCAATCCTTCATCTATTCACAAGTATTTCTACACTCCGTCTGCTCAATTCCTTTATGTCACATCCCTGTCCCAAGCTGCTATTTTCCTTGTGCTGCAGCTTTCCTGCTTTAAATGTTGCTTTTGCACATTTATCAAGGCCAAACATAATTTTTATATCAACTGGGAAAGTTTCAAATATTTGTATGCGTGCTTTCAACTCTTCATCTGATAATCCAGTTTTATGTCAGACACAAAAACTAAATGAAAAAATGTTTAAATAAGGATGTTTTCTGGAAGCCAAATTATAACCATTGCCAAATATGTGGAGTAAACAGGTTAATGCATTAAAGGCTAGACAAAACAGCAGTAGTGACAAATAATCACTGTGGAATATCCCCCTTTGAATTGTATCCTAGGATAATAATTTGTCCTTTGTCATAGCTCAGTTGAAAAGTGGTTTGCTGCTGTTTTATGGTCACTTTAATTTAATTGACCAATGTAGGGTGTAACTTGTACATCTGTAAGCATTCCTTAGTTCATGAATATGGGATGCCGTGGAATGATTTTTTTTTTTATCTAGTCATGTCATACTTAAATTATTCTCATTTATACAATTGTCTATTATGGCTTTATTTAGCAGCAGATATTCCTTTATTCTAAAACCATCTGTTCTATTGCCATAATTGAGTTTTCTTTTTGAAATGATTATAAACTCTGTCTGTATCAATTCCAATATTTAGTCTGTGTATTGTCAAAAGACTGTTGGTCTATAGTTCTTAGGGTAGCTTGCAGGTTCACTTTTAAGGAAGAGTATTATTTTCCTGTTAACCAGGATGGTGTCTGTTCAGGATGTGCATATAAATATGTCTTACTCAGGGTTAAATCTTTGTGTAAAGATGTTAATGCTTTCAGTCTGAGGTTAGGTAGTACATCTGGGCCTGGGGTATTCCATTCAGGAGCTTTTCTCAATCTTGTCTTTATTTTTGTGCCCATTACTTCAGCCCATTTCATATCTCCTCCATTAGAGCTCCTTACTGTTTCTTTGAATTCTTCTATCCATTCATCATTTTTGTTATGTTCAATAAGGAAATACTTCTCCAAAATGTGTTCTGTCTTCATAAGGACTTATATCAGTCTGTCTTTTTTGTGCACACCTACATTTAGATAATATTGGCTTTTTTTATTAAATACATTTACACAAATCTTCAGAGCAGTCTGGCTCAGCCTTTGCAGTTACCAGAAGGACACTGATGGTAACTGTCATTTGCTTAAAGGACAACTATGTATTTTGAGTTCAAGGTCTTTTGAAACTGCTCTAACACCAAAATTATTTTTTTTTATTATTTATCATGTGATTTGTTTTCTTTACACTGTCTTTTACTTGTATTCTGTTTTTAATTGCATTTTACAACTTGAAAAGAAACATTGGCTCTGTCTCTTGTGAGTCAGACAGTATTTGCCACCCTCCCACCATGTTACTGTTGTGTTCTTAAACACCACTATCTTTCTAGTTGTCTGCCCCTTACATTAATTTGACCATATATCCCCTTCCCTCTCTCCTTTGACTGGGTGGTATGAGTTAGCACACAATTATCATTTTGTGAAATCACTCCCCTTCAACTATTTAAATTTATTGGCCATCCCACTGTATTCCATAATACCAGAATACAAAAGTGCCCACCCCCTTTCAATCTATCTTGCTCTTTTAAAAACAGTGGCTCTCTACTTAAACAGCTAAAACTTAAGTTACCCACTTTCATATCCAACTTCTTAGTGCACACTGCAGTGTTTAGGATAAACCATATGTTTTCATATTACCTTTAAACATCTATTGCAAGACCACCAGTTATTGGAGAGCCTGCATTCTGCCTCTCAGTAGTCATCTTGGGATTAGAGCTTCTATTTTCTCCTGGTGAGAGGAAGAGTACAGGGGCATTATTTCCTGGAGACTGCTGATCACCAGAAAGCCTAACTGCTTTATAGGTGACAACGTGGAATCTGTGCTTGCATTCTGGTCCTGGGGAAAGAAGGAGCAAAGTGCATTGATTCCTGACTGTTTCTGGTTGGAGAGTGACTGTCTGTGCTTAAGGTTCCTGACTGGTGTGGTTGCTATTCAAGGCATCTACCAGAAAAAGGCTACAGGCCTACAGACCCTTGCATCATCTGGGACAAGACTGTGGATCAACAAACAGGATGTGGCCTGCTTCTCTTCTTGAGATTGGTGCTTACATTTTGCTTCTGGTGTGAGAAGAAGCAAAGGAACATTGTATCCAACAGAGTGAAGCTGTGGTGAGACCAGCATTAGTAGTAGCCAGCCAGTAGCCGTACATGCGACTCCCATCTTTTCATCATTCTTGACGAGCTAATTCTTTATTTTCAGTAAGTACTGCTTGATTTATTTCTAACTTCAGAATATCTGCCTAAATACTTCATCCTTAAATTTTCAGGGTCTATGTATTAGTTTCCACTCAAGTGTTTGGCAGTGCTCTGTACAGACTCAGACACCTTGAGTGAAAATTTTCCTGTAAAAGCACAATTGAAATTTCTCCAATACCTAGTTGCACACAGGACAACTAGTTTGCAGTGACAAGCAATGTCAACATAATTGCAAACCAGATACTCCTGACAGTGACTGATATTCTCACTCCAACTGTCTAATCAATAAAAAGAGTCTGTTGCCATGGATATGAACTTTCCTACCGTCTCCATTACCAGCCTGGTGGATATGGGCATCCTGAGGCAATGTAGAAATTGCCTCATGTGTACTGACAACCAGTTAATTCTCAAACAAACTGATGTGGTATGTGAGAGATGTATTTGCACAATGCCACTGAAGGCAAAGCTTTCACATAAAACTACCCCTAATGTCAATAAGGGTGTCAGTAGTACAGATGCTGCACCCATCACGCACAATTCAAAGCAGACATATCAACCAACATATGCTGAGGCAGTTACTTGTAACCCTCCTAAGCCACAAAGACCTCCTAGATGAAGTACACATAACAAATACCCTCCGCAGCCTTTCAAAACTACACCCACATCAACACATAGAGCTACATCTCATGGAGCCTCTACCTCTAAGCCCATAAGGCAAGCCACCACACAGTCCAACACTGTAGTCATTGGAGATTCCATCATGAGACACACTGATGTCCCACTCATCGGGCCGAGTAAGGAGAAAGTTACAGTCAGTTGCTTATCAGGGGCTAGGATCCGCCACATTACGCATGCACTCAGGTCATTGGACCACATTTACCAATAGGACTTAGTCATAGTCCATGTGGGAGTAAATGACCTAAGACATACCTCCCTAGACAATATAAAGATAGACATCATGGAGCTCTTGGAATATGTGTCTCAGGCTTGTATGAGCCTAGCATTGAGCAGCATTTTACCTTCTCCAAGGATAATGCCACAATATGAACAAAAGATGATTGACTTTAATAATTGGCTTAGTTTCTGGTGTCATTCTAAGGGGGTGCAATATATGTCAGCATGGATGGAGATGGTCAGCAGACCACGCTGCTTTGCCAGGAATGGTCTGCACCTCTACACTCTAGGCTTTCAAATATTAGCTAAAACATTGTCTTCCCCCATAGTGTCTTTTTTAGCCAATGCCAAACTGAATGTACTTCCGACATAGCAAATCAAAAACCAAGAAAATCTAAAGGTATTACTGTTCAATGCTAGGAGTCTAAACAAATAACTCAACTCCCTAGAAGCTCTCTTTACCCTAGAGAATGGCGACAACTGTGTAGTCACTGAGACATGGCTTAAAGTTGCAGAGAGCACACTGACAGTGGAAGATTATAATGTTTCCACACATTTAGGACAGCTACTTTACAGGCAGGGACTAAAGGTGGAGGTGCCTCTATTTACATCAAAAGTAAATATACTTCAAGGCTGGTCAATCAGGACAATGCACTTGAGCTGTCCCATGTTCAAATCACCATAGGTAAAATCCAATACCAGTTCCTTGCAAGCTATAGGTGCCCTCTATGACCCAGTACACTAACCATCCAACCCAATACCATATTCATGTGTGACTTTAATTATCCCACTATTAATTTGGAATCATATATGACACCAAATGTACATGCACAGAGATTCCTGGATTTTGTAAACACAAACTTCCTGGATCTGGTTCTCCCCAATATGGGAGACTGCTGCACACCCGCTACTGCAATTATTTTCCTGGTAAAGTCAGACCACAAAATGGTCTCCTTTGAAGTAAAAATAAAACGTGGACCCCCAGCTAAACCTGGAATATTCAGGAATTATTCTAAGCCTAACCTCCTGCTATTAAGTGAGAACCTGGCAAAAGTCCAAGCCCCAAATACCCTGAGAACACTGCTGCCTATGCAGAACTGCTTAAAGAAACCCTATATAAGCATGTTAATAGCTATGTAGAGGCAGCTGTATTCACCAAGAAGTATAGAACTAACTCAAAAAACAAGTCACCTTGGTAGAATCACAAAATCAATTGGCTGTATAACAGGAGGAAGAAAATACTTGCAAAAATTAGGAAGTGCAGAACCCTGCAGGGTAAAAGTACTCTCATAAACTAAACAAGCAACTCATAGGACAAATAAAGTTTACTGAAGCCAGATTTGACATAAGTTTGGCCTCCCATGCCAAGGACAACTACAAAGCATTCTTTAGCTATGTCCGCAGTCTCAAAAAGCAATATACAATTGTGTGCAGAGCTCATTGTGAATGGAGCCACCTATACTGAGCCAAAAGATATAGCAAACCTCCTGGCTGAAAAATTCAGCTTCAAATGTACCCCTGTCTCCCTCTCAACCTTCCCTCAGGAAATATCATCAAATGTACTTCTCCTACTATCACTAGGAAACAAGTTTTTAATGCTCTCTCTAAGACCAAAAACACTGCATCAATGGGCCCAGACAATATCCCAATATGCCTTTTAAATAGCATGGAAAATGACCTATCAGGGCCTCAGGAATTACTATTTAACTGTAGCATGCAAACAGGCTTTGTGCCTGATGAATGGAGAAAGGCAATAGTCATCCTGGAAACTACAGACCCATAAGTCTTATATGTAAAGCCACGGAAAGAATTGTCATGGAGATGATCAGTAGAGATATAGTAAACCTTCAGACACTGGATCCAACCCAGTTTAGTTTCGTCAAGGGTAGATCATGCCTACTCCACCTGGTGGACTTCTTTGAGAAGGTCACCAAAGCATTGGATGAGGACAAAATCGTTCACACTGCCTATCTTGACCTGGCCAAGGCATTTGACACAATAACCTACTTGGGCATTGTTGACAAACAGGACCCAGGAAGTTAGAATTGGGGAGTCCACCTCTACAAAGAGGCCAGTCACAAGTGGAGTCCCACAGGAATCAGTCCTTGGACCGCTCCTTGTTGGCATGTACTTCTCAGAGGTCAAGGTCAATGTCAGTGGTCTCTGGTTGACTAAATTTGCAGATGATTGCCGATTTGCAGCTGTCATTGAATCTCACTGACACAAATATTCTCCAGGAGGAGTTGACACAGACAAAATACTGGTGTCAGAGCCATGGACTAAAGCTAAATGCCAAGAAATGCATAGTAGTATCCTTTGGGAAGCCACCATCCCTGGTAACTATCATATTGACAACACAGCCCTTAGAGGTGATCAAGTAGTCAGGGACTTAGAGACACACATAGATAGTAATCCAGCCTTTGACCATCACATGTCTATAGTGGTGAGGAAATCATTCTATGTTGCAGAACTTATAAACAAAGGTATGGCTTCTAAGTCTAAGGAAGTCATTGCTCCACTGTATTCAGCATTCTTCAGACCTAACATTGAGTACAATGCCCCCTTTGGTAGGTACCTAACCAAGAATATCCAACAACTGGAACGTCCACAGAGGTTTCTCACTAAAAGAATACAAGGTGCAAGTAAAATGTCCACTGCAGACCACCTCAAGGCCCTATCCCTGTATTCTGTCTCCTAGAGGCTTTTGAGGGGAGATCCAGGCCTGGTATACAGGGCATTGACAGACTCCACTCTAATGGACCTCCTACATATCCTCAAAACAAACAGCACCAGAATTACCCATTCTAAAGACTTACCTGTGATATAAATAGGCTGTCTATGGAACAGGCCCCCCCATCCATGTGAAGCAAAATTTCTCCCTAACCCAATTCAAGTGCAACTTGGACAATTGGATGGGACACAGGAAATTCATCCCTGGTTTGGCACCTATGTCGCTAATGGACACAGGTAACCTGTAAATGGTTCATGTCCCAGGGCCATGCTTACACTTATCAAGGGTACAAGAACTTGTCAGTGATTTGGGATGCATGGCTAGGCTTAAAAAGGCTTTTGTGGTCATTAGCCTAGTAAACACCATTTATATACAGCAGAATTAAACAGCATATATAAATAGTAGGTAGATCTTCTTGGACTCACAAGTAATTCACCTAGGAAGTGTCCATACAGGTAATTTTCTTTTACAAAAACATTTTGTCTCTTATGTACTGTCTGTCAGTGTTGTCTTTCAGTACTCATATGTTTTTAACACTTCCTACTTAGTTAGGTCATTATAGGTCATTATTACAGCTATGAGCCATTACTCAGCTGCTTACAATGGTAGAGAGTTTGAGTGCCTCAGTCTAAGTTTACCTACTGTATGTCTACGAGCAAGCCACTTAACCAGACAGTCTTTTGGGGCAGTTGTAAACTGGGTTAGGCTTTTCAATAGTTTCCTGGATTGCATGCCTAATAGTTACCTATGAACCTCACAACAATCAGTTGCTTCATTTGCAGAATGAATATTCCATCTGGTCCCTACTGGGATGCAACAACATCAAACCATAATGACAGTGGCATGCCTTCAGAACTGCATATAGAAAACTAGCCTGCAGTGCCTCAACAGTGACCTTTGAAAAATCTGTTGGGATACCTTATGGGGACAGAGTACAAGGTGTTGCTGCTGCACACACAGAGTGTTACAAAGTGTTGTACAGGATTTCTCCACCCTGAGAGACATCAAAATGTAAATGGGGGCACTGTGTTTGTGTGGTTATCTCTGCTAAGGAGGCCTTACATCATATATCCTAAACATTTCCATTTGTGAGAACTGTGCCATCTACCAGCCATACTTCACTGGATTTCAGTATGATTTTTCCCACTGTGAGCAGTAATAATAACCACATGTTCTTTGTTCTCCTGATATCTGGTCCCCCAGGTATGGCCAGACTTTAGAGTCAGAAATCCATCTTTCATTGTGAAAAGTTCCTGTGGATGGAGTATCACAGCATTTTTTTTTTATGAATTAAGACTGTCTTCTGTGAAAATAGCAGCTGTTCTATCAACCTCCAAGCCTGGTAGCAGCTGTCATTACTTTCAGTCATTAGATGTTTTAACATTCTGACCATATCTGATTCCATCTATTGGGTTTGATATATCTTGATACACCTCTACCTTCAGCAAACTTAGTGCATTGTCACTACTGACCATGGCTTCTACTGTAGTCTCTGCTTCTGCACCCACTAGTCAGTTTGTTAATCTGCACCAGTAAGCTTTAGCAATGTGTTTTCTTGGTATGTGAATGTACGCTTCTATTGTGACCCTTGGTTTTAGATTAAAAATAATTCCTAATTTTGTCAGGATACTATAAAACATCAAAATGAAACACAATGCAAGCTGGATGGATAGTTGTGTACTTTCATGTATAATTTATGTGTAGATGCCTTCAGAACTAAAACACTTGTATGCCTAGAGTTACATCTTCATACAGATCAGTGACAAATAATGAATTTTAACAGAATGAATATCTATTCAGTTTGCAATAAAACATGAGAGGGGTCTTCATGGCACATATATTTCTGCATATCCTTGAGTATTGTGAGGTTCAAGCCTAGGTATGTGGTAATTCCTGTACCACGCTTGCTGCCCGAGTGCCTTATTATACTTCTAAAGAGTCATGTATGTTTTTTTTTAATTTTTACATTTAGTAGTTTATGAATAATAATAATAATTATATGTTTTGTAGTGTATTATAATATAAAATGCTTGCCCACTAATTTTAAGTAACTGATTATATGTTAGGACTGGGCTAACTGCCCTTATGGACCAATTTAAGCCTAACCAATTCTCCTTAGTGAGTATCAAACCCTGTATTTCTTTATCTATGAGATAAATACCTTAATCATTATGCCAACAACCAACTCCATCCATACATTTTGATTGTGAGGAACTTTTGTATGAAAATTTCAAAATAATCATTTAGAGGACACTTCTATGAAACTATTGCATTCTGTGACGCAATTGTATTGGCAACATATGTCTCCCTTTCTTGTTTACACTTCACATTCTGCATCTAAACTTCCTAAATGTAATGTCATAGCTCAGGTTATAGTAGTCCACAGATAGTATGCTGAAAATCTGATCTCATAGTTTGGTAGAACTATGGTCATTTTTTGAAAAGAGTTTTGACAAAAAAAATGAGCATTTTAACTAAATGATTATTTTCTTGGGGCTATATCTTTAAACTGTGTGGAATCTTGGTATGACATTTTCAAAATAATCATATTAGGGACCATTCTGTTAAACTGTTATGTGACATTGTACAACTCCTTTTGAAAATGTCATCACACAGTGAGAAAATTCACTGTCGCACTTCAGGTGGTAAAGGCCCATAGTTATGAAAATCTGAGCTCAAACTATTATGTTTTAGAGCCCTGCCTCCATGACACCGAAGGTTGATGCCATGACTCTGACCCAAATGTTTTGTGTAGACCTAATGACACTGCTGCTGAATAGGGTAGGTAAGGAGGATGCAAGTGGCTGGACAAAATCAGCTCACCCATTCGGGGGGGGGGGGTGCTGTTGCTCAACACATGGTTGAAACCTTGAGTGACCACACATGGAGCATAAGCCTGCAGAGTGCATACTGCTTTCTGTGTTATGGCCTCAGCAGGCCAGAGGCTAGAGGAACAGCACATGCATTTTGCCATGGCTAGACACCTATACTGGAGTTCTCTGGTACTGACTAGGTTGTCGGGTGCTCCAAAGGGAGGAAAGGGTGGTTTGCTGACTTAATGAATGGCCTGCTCCTTACCTTCTGAAGCTTGCCTTTCTACAGGGCCTGGATTATCTCCTTTTTTCTGGATGAAAAGCCCTTAGTGATGAGGTGTGCCACATAGAAGGATTTCCTGACTGTTGTGGTGATGTGGTTATCGAAGGTGAGACCACTGTCCACCTGTGTCCCTAAGTCTGTCATCACACTTTCAGTGTTTAGAGTGCTGCTATCTATGTGGTAATTCATGGGTACATGGTTTTTCCCAAAGGGGATAACTATATATTTCTTGGCATTAAGCTTGAGTCCATGGCTCTGGCACCAAGCATCTGTTTCTGTAAGGCGCTTTTGTAGAATATACAGATCATTTGGGGATTCAGTAATGGCTCCCAGTTTGCAGTCATCTGCAAACTTTGTTAGCCAGACTCCCTTAGTGTTGGCCTGTACTTCACAGAAGTAGATGCCAAACAATACCAGTCCCAGGACTGAACTCTGTGGTACTCCACTTGTCACTTGTCTGGAGCTGGATTTGGAGTCTGCTACTTTTACAGTCTGGGTTCTGTCAGTAAGCCAGTTGGCAAACCATTGAGTGATGCAGGGATTTATGCCCAGCTTAGTAAGTTTATCTATGATTCCAGAGTGGGGGCTGGTGTCGAAGGTCTTGGTGAGGTCCAGATAGGCTGAGTGGACTGCCTTACCCTCATCCACAGCTCTGGAGACTGATTTGAAGAAGTCAATCAGGTTCAGGAGACAAGATCGGCCCTTCATGAACCCAAACTGGGTGGGGTTCAGTGTTTGAAGGTTGTCAATGTCTTTGTTTATAAGTTCCATGATAATGTGTTCCATGCCCTTGCAGATCAGGCTCATCAGACTGATAGGATGGTAGTTCCTGGGATCCAAGGTGGATCCCCCTTGTGGAGTGGGATAACTGTAGCTGTGTGTCACTCAGTGAGCACAAAGCCTGAGGTGAGGCTATGATTAAACATGACACTTAGGTGAGGTGCCAGTTCATTTTGTAGTTCATGTGGTACACAGCCCGGGATGTCATCTGGTCCCATGGATGCTGTATTCTTATCCTTGGAGAGTGCGGTTTCTACCTCTGTGGCCATGATTGCCAGAATTTAGCAATCTTTTGGTATTGAAATGGGCCCTTTAGTGGGTGAGAGGGGGGTGAAGTTGGCACTAAATCGATCTGCCAGGATACTGGCAATATCTTTGGGATCAGTATATTTAATGCCATTCTGTTGTAGCTCAGAGCATATCTGAGCATTGTCATTTAGATTCTTGACATAACTATAGAATGCCTTGTGGATGTCTTTGGAATCTTTGGCAATTTTATTTTCGTAAATAACTTTGGAGGATTTCATGAGGGATATCAACTTCTTACTGAGGCTGGTAAGGGAGTTTTTTCCATCCTGGGATTTTCCTCTTTTCTGCAACAGTTTCTTTCTTCTGTTGTATAGTTTGTTTATGGCAGGGGACCACCATACTGGCTTCCTTTTTTTTGGAGGAGAACCTCTTGGCTCTATTTAGGATGGCATGATTCATGCATGAGTGGATGTGCTCATACAGCACCTTAGCATAGGATTCAGCAGTCAAACTTTCAGCTCCCATCTGCATGGGTGTTATGAAGTTTGTCACTTCAGACTTGAGTAGCATGAAGTTGGCTTTGGAGAAGTTTTTTACAGAAGTTTCCTTACTGGGGGGTGAGCGTGGGATGTGGATGTCAAGGGTGATTTGTTTATGGTCAGACCTGACCAATGAGAGGGTGACCACTGGTGTGGAGCATCTATCTCCCATGTTGGTAATGATCAGGTCAAGGATATTGGAGCCCCTGGTGAGACAATGGATTCGTTGATCAAGGGCGTTGGAATTTATGAATTCCAAGAACCATTGGGAAAAGTTGCTGGTACCCGAGTAGTTTTCCCAGTTAATGGCAGGGTAGTTGAAATCACCCATTATTAGGGTGTCTGGTTGTATCTTGATATTTTCCAGTATGTTTAGAAAGGTGTAGTGAGAATCTTGGGGCATGGTGGAGGATCTGCAGCAAGCTACAATTTGGATTGCAGTCTTACCTAGTGTTAGTTGCACCTGGAGAATTTCAAATGCATTGTGTTGCGCAACTAGCCTGGAGGTGTGAATATCCTTGGTGAATATGGACACTCCTCCACCTTTAGTGTTTCGGTCTTGGTTTGGTGGCCAAAAAGTGTGGTAAGTGTTGTAGCCTGGTATTGCAGGGGTGCTCTCTGGAGCCTTGAACCAGGTCTCAGTTACTGCACAGATATCGATGTTCTCCACTTTTAGGTGTGCCTCGAGAGAGTGCATTTTGAGGTTTAGACTTCTAGCATTGAGTAGCATTACCTTCAGACTTGCATGCTTGTATCTGTTATGGTGGTGGTTTTATACTTTAAACCTTGCCTAAAAAAGGAACTATAGGCGTGACAAGAGTTTTAGCCAGTAACCTGAATCCCAGGGGTGACAGGTGCAGACCATCTCTGGCAAAATATCGTGGTTTGTTGATCATGTCGTCCCAGGCAGAAAGATACTGGAACCTCTTTGAATGACACCAGAAGCTTAGCCAATTGTTGAAGTCAATCATTTTGTCCTTATACTATGGTATCATTCTGGGTGAAGGCAGGATGCTACTCAGGGCTAAAGTCATACCTGCCTGGGTCACATGATCAAAGAGCTCTTCCATGTCTCTTTCCATGTAGTCCAGGGAGGTACGTCTCAAGTCATTGCCTAGTTGGGGCATCACAGGGGCATCTAGCTGGTGATGCTGGATATGCTCAGAAGCCCTGGTTCATGATGGCCATAAAAGATCAATGCATGCGTTCAGACCATAAAATATCCATGCATGTATTCAGACTGCTGCAGGCATGCTTTTGCTCTCTGGATTCATCCAGTGGAGCCCTGCAGTGTGATCCTGCATGTGTGCCATAATACTGACTGTGTCCGCAAGGTTACACAATATTATACTTAGTAAGCAGTTAAGGCTGGGTGGATTCTTGCAGGTACAGCAATTCCCAGCACAAGAGGCAGCTGAAGCCAAGACAGATGAGGAATTAGAGGTGGAGCCAGCAACAGAGGATAATTAAGCCAGATGGAAGCAGCAAAATATGGCATGGCTCTAGCAAAGAAGCAGAAGACTGCGTATAGCTTTACAATGTAACTATATAAGCATTCAAATATTACAGTAAAAATGATGTACATGCAAACAGCACCAGGATGAGATTTCTCATGCATAGGCTGTCCTTGCTGTCCATCAGAAATATACAACCCAAGTAACAATTTGCAAAAGATAGAGCCAGTTACAATCATTTGCACAAGTGGAGAAAGGAGTACATGAGTGCATGTTTTTCACAGGAAATTGTGTGAGTGAGAGTGCTGAGGTAGATAAAAAGAAAAAGTGCTTTTATGGAAAGTGTCAGAACCCGTATGGTGGGAAGGTTGACATGTAGAAATGCCAGGGTCAGTGGATACATGTGATATGCTGGGGGTTGTAGGTGTGGTTGTGTGTCTGTAGTAAAACAGCCTCAACAGTTGTTGCAGCACTACAACCTGGACTACTGGACAAGTCCAGGACATGCATGACAGGGACTTCAGCATCCTGTGCATGACACCATCCACAAGAGATGGCTTTGCCAGAAGTTGCACAGGCTGTACTACAATTCTGGCAAGATGCTACTGTACTGAGTGACCTCAATGAATGTTATGCTAGGATGTGTGCCAGTTTTATGATGGCATTGATCACAGTGACACACACTTCAATGTGTGTAAAAACCTTCACAATAGATGCTGCTGTGGAAGTGCTAGCACTGTGGGAGTGGGATCACGCACAGCCATGGTTGTGTTAGATAACATCAATGGAAGCAGCAGATGAGTTTTGGTGAAGACAGTCCTATATCCCTGCCAGATGACTTAGAGAAGACATTGCATGGCTCAGTGTGTGATTTGGTGTATCTAAGAAAGAATTTATATGCGATATGCACTCCTGTACGTCAGCAGGCAGACCATGGATCATTCTGACTATCTCTGCCGCGGCTATGAAGGCACTAGCCTGTGCTTCAGCAATGGCCCTGCACACCTCAGGAGGATGGCAATAACCATGTCTTCTTCAACTGCCATGTCCAACCTCCCTGTGTGGACTTCCCTGCCCATGAATGCCTGGGCCAGATTCAGACACCTATATACTGGGGTCAGATTACTTCCTGACCAGTAGTGTCCCCGTAAACCTGACCAGTTTCAGATGTTTGCATAGTCTGGGTATTCACAGGTGATGGTGTGCATGGTCTGTGTATGGGATGAGGTGGTCACAATCCCTATTTCAGACACATACTTTGCACCCCAAACTGTTCCAAATCATTCTCTCATCATAATCAGTGGCTACAGATCCTCCAACATCAGATGGGGGCAATTCCACAGTGCTGATACCAGATAACGAGTCACCTAAGTATAAACAAAGCAAAAATATCCATTATATAGGTATGACCCAGCACCACAACTACACATGCAACTGATATCTTTACAATTGTTGGCATGACAAAAACTGTCATATCCCTGGCCATCCCTTATACAGATGATTGTGCTTGTTGGATCACCAATATACTTATGTACAGTGAGACAGAGAGATATAACAAAGTCTACTGTAGCTAAGAGGTAAAGATGACTTTCAGCTACTGATACAATGAAAATAGAGCATACATACCTGGGTTTTCTGCAGCGGAAACTATCTGGAACCTGTTCAGTTCTGCCCCAACACCTGGAACATTGTGGAGGTGATACTGCAGTTAAAAGAGCTAGGAATTTCTCCATCTCCATAATAGCTGGTTCAGTTGAAGCCCCACCACTTGTTATCCTACATGGATTATATAATTACCCCTGTGGCAGACCATTAAATAGCCACAGTCCTTACCACCCACCACATTCACACTGCTGGCAATCTAAGACTAGGCATAGTCACAGTAGGCCTGGTCAGCTGTATGGACATGAATGGGCCATCATCCATGGAGATGGAGGGCCTGCAGTGCCACCTCATTCTCATAAACTGAGAATTTAGACTTAGAAAGCAGATTGGACATCAGGTGCAGCATTTTTTAATATGTGCCTTGTCTTTAAGGTACTGCTGTGTTGCTATGGAAAATAGTTGAATTAGTCGCATTGTTCCTGCATCCATACACTACTGCTATCCTCCTAGACCATACAGCAGATTGTATACGTGTCTGACTGTTAGATGTCTGTATTCACAATCTTTAGGTAAATGTCAGGCATGTATGGCCATCACATTTAAAAGCATTGATAATCTGATATCCCTTATAGGCAGCACAGTAAAGAGCAGTCAAAAGCAACCATTGTACAAAGGTATAGATATGTAAGCAGTAGCACGTACCTTATATAAGCAGATATCTTAGCCAGACATTTTCTCCAGAATCGCCCTCAGCAGGAATTAAACACTTGTGCCAGTGTTTCCTTCCACAGATCAGTGAGGCTCTGTGCTTCTTGTCACACTTATAGCATGTAGATTCACCCATCTGGACATGATATCTTATATACTGTATGTATATATATATATATATATATATATATATATATATATATATATATATATATATATATATATATATATGTATAACATTTTACATACATTTATTTTGTTTCATTTTTTGTTAGTCTCTTTTCATTTCTTTCACTATTATATGCAGCAACACAGCAACCTGCACCCATCTGTCTGGCATGGTCTGACAGCCCCCTCACAGGTGGCAGTAGCAGCAGCAGCAGTGTCACCACAACCAGGGAAACACCCAGCAAATCTGGGTCTCACTCCGCTACATAAGATCATAGGAGGTTACTAGGCTAATGGCCCTGGGGCCCTTGCCAGCCTAGCCAAGAATTTATCCCCAAAAAAGAATCCTCAGTCAGCATCTGTCACCCCTGTCAATGAGGGACAAAGGTGGAACCACTGGGATAAATTTATGGTTTCCCATCCACTCGTCAAGGTTGCACTTGAAGAGGGTCAGCGAGGAACTCTGTTTGACATGTATAAGAATTCTATTCTAGAGACGGGGCAGCCTCTGGGAGACAAACCTGTCTCTCCATCAGGTTTTGTTGATGTCACATATTAGATTTATGCCTATTGAGTGGGTAATGTGCGAGGAGTTAGACTTATGGATATAGAGAATCTCTAGTAGGGCAGGGTCTGATATTGCCTTGTAGGTGAGACACAGATCACCACTGAGCAATCTGTATGATACCGAGTAAAGTGATAGTGATTTAAACCTGTCCACATAAGACAGGTGTTGGAGGCCATGGATTCTCTTTGTGAGGTATTTCTGTGGCCTTTCCAGTTGGCGCAAGTGTTTGAAGAGGTACATACCAGATGGGGCATTATACTCAATTACAGGTCTAATGAGGGAGGAATACAGAGAGGTAATAACCACCTTTTTTCTGGATGTAATCCCTTTACTTATGAGATGAACCAATTAAAAGGCTTTTCTGACAACTGTCGCCACATGATGGTCAAATGTGAGATTGTTGTCAACCTGAGTACCCAGGTCTCTCACCACGGGTTGTGTGCTTAGGGGGTTGCCACACAATAAATCATTTTAAAACTTTTCCCACCTTTAATGTGACCTATAACCTGTACAATTCAATTGAAAAACAAACAAATATGTTAGGGGAAAAATATAAAAAATAAAAAACATACAATAAAGCTTGTTGCATAAGTGTGCACACCCTTAAACTAATACTTTGTTGAAGTACCTTTTGATTTAATTACAGCATTCAATCATTTTGAGTAGGAGTCTATCAGCATGGCACATCTTGACTTGGCAATATTTGCCCATTCTTCTTTGCAAAAGCCCTCCATATCTGTCAGATTGCAAGGGCATCTCTTGTGCACAGCCCTCTTCAGGTCACCCCACAGATTTTCTATTGGATTTAGGTCTGGGCTTTGGCTCGGCCATTCTACAACTTTAAATTTCTTCTGGTGAAGCAATTCTTTTGTTGATTTGTATGTGTGCTTGGGGTCATTGTCATGTTGAAAGGTGAAAGCTTTCTAGCAGACACCAGAAGATTTTGAGACAAAAGTAACTGGTATTTGGAACAGTAAATAATACCCTCCACCTTGACTAAAGCCCCAGTTCCAGCTGAAGAAAAGCAACCCCAAAGCATAATACTGCCACCACCATGCTGCACCATGTGGATGGTATTCTAATATTTTGGAGAGGGGGGACAGAATGGCAATGGGTCGGTAGTTTGAGGGGTCAGTGGAGTTTCCACCTTTATGAAGAGGGATAGTGAAGAAAGATTTCCAAAGAGTGGGGACAGTTAATTCCAGAATAGATTGATTAATTAGTATAGCTATAGGATAGGCAATTGAGTCAGCAGCAAGTTTGAGGAATGTAGGAGATAGATTGTCAGTGGAAAGAGAACATGGTTTTAGCTTGAGTAGTAGAGATTTGATGTAAGTAATGGGAACTGGTTCAAAAGAAAACAAAGTTGTGTTAGTGGAACTTGGAGAGGTGGGTGTCGAAGTAAAGTTTGGCTTAGAGGTTAGCAGATTTTGGAAGGAAGAGATAAAGTGTTTATTCAGGAGGGTAGCTGTTTCCTGAGAGGAAGGGTATGGGGAGAGATTAAAGGTCTTTCCAGGATAGAGGATGTTGTTGACAGTTGACCAAAATTTTCGAAGATTGGATTTGTTGTAAAGATGAGCAGAGCTATAGTATAACTTTTTGTCATTAGTTGTATGTTTCTTTGCAAGGTTCCTCAGTTGCCTGTATTTTTGAAGAAAAGGTGGTTGTTTAGTTTTACTCCAGGTTTTCCAAGCACAATCTCTTTGTTTCATAAGGGACCTAGTCTCTTTGTAGAGCCAGGGAGCATGGTTTGATTTTACTCTGATCTTCCTCAAGGGAGCTAAGGAGTTTAGAGTATTCATGAAGATGCTATTGAAAAAACAGTATGACCACAATTGAAAGTGCTTACAGCATTGTTTAGGGGGAGGTGTTTAGGATGGACCAATCTATGTTGTGGAGAATGGAGTTAAATTGGGATGAATTGAAAGTCGATAGTTTTTGACAGTCTTTGATAAGGTGGGGTTTAGGAATATGGGAGTAGTGTCTTAAGATGGTGGTAGGGAGATGATCACTGAGGGAGTCAGGTAAGGTGGTGGGATTGTGGTATTGGTGGGGGGAATTGTTAAGGATCCAGTCTATGATGGAGCTGGAAGTGGAATTTTTATGGAAGTGAGTGGGAGATGTTATGAGTTGGTGGAAGCCGTGTAGGTGGATACTGAGTTAGGGGGAGTCAGTTGTGAGTTTGGACCAATCAATGTTGACATCACCAAGGATAAGTGTCTCATATGGTATGTTGTGGGAGAACCAGGATAGGATGTTTTTAAGAATGGGCAGATTGTTACCAGGAGGAAGGTAGATAGAGGCAATTGCAAGTTTTTTGTGGGGATTCAGATGGCAGTTAAGGATGATGATTTCAGCTGGGAGGATGTCAGGAATTGGGGAAGGGTATGGTGAGAGGTTAAGAATGTTTGAGTAGAGGATGGCCATGCCACCACCTTTTTTTATAGGTCTATCAGATCGGAAGATATTATAACCTGGTAGGAGTATTTCACTATTTGGGATTTGTGGCTTGAGCCAGGTTTCAGATAGGGAGCGGATGTGAGGGGTATTGATAGCTATCCATGAGTGCAGCTCAGTGACTTTATTTGTTAGACACTGAATATTCAATGAGTAAATAGTTAAGTATTTGGATGGAGATGATTGTTGTGACTGAGGTTGGTGACTGTTAGAGGAGTAAGATGGGGTGGTGTAGAGGTAGTTTTGGGGAGAGAAGAGGGGCCAGGGTTAGGATGGATATCTCCAGAACAAAGTAGGTTTTTAGTGAGGAGAGAGTGTGTAGTAGATGCTAGATGGAGTTTATATAGTTTTGACTTAGCTTTGTGGGAAGGTTTAAAAACCTGTATTATGGATAGTTTATATAGACTTGAGGTAGAGGTAGTAAAAAGATTAGGGGAGATAGTAAAAGATGACGAAGTTGGATATATGTTGTAAGAGTGAGAAGACGGTGAACATAGGAGTAGGTCAGAGAGATTGGAGTGGTAAGAGGTGCAGATAGAGAGAACAAGGAGTAGCATAGAAGATATTAGAAAATAATATATGCTGGAATAAAATATGGTCAGATAGAATAGGTAGAGAGACAGTGGTATAGAGGAAGTGGTGTTGACAAGATTGACAGATTAGTAAGGTGGTTGTGACAATAGGCAGGAAGTGGAATTGTAGTGGCTAGTGGGACAGGAAGGGGAGGGATAGTTAGGTATAAAGGTAATTGTAATGGGGTGGGTGGAAATGGGGGTAGGGTAGAGGAGCGAATGGAGTAGGGCTAGCACCCTGGTCAAGATGAAGTCATAGAAACAATCAGAAAAAGATAGTGAAAAACTTGCTTTAGAGACAAGGATTTAAAGTTTTTAAAGGTATAGTCACCAGAAATAAAATAAAAAGAAATAAAATCTGAGCAGAATTAAGCTTACAAAAGGACACTGGCCTCAAGCTACACAAGTAGATTTACTTGAAGCAAGCCCAGTGCTGTATGGTTAAAATAAGCTACAACAGAGTGGGGCTTGGGGGGAGGTGTATTGCTAGCAGCTAAAAGCTGGGAAAAAAATAAAAAAAAAACATTAACATGTAAGAGTCTGAAGACAATAAAATAGGGCAGGTGCACTAGGAAAGGCAATTATGAGTGAGGCTAGAAATGAATTCAGGGAAGGGAAAAGTACAGAACAGAACAGGAGAATATGCACAGAAACAGTATGAGGATAGTGGGTAACCAAAGAGACAGGACAGGAGCTGCTGGTGTCTGCTTTTCGTGGCGACTAGCAAAAAAAAACACTGTAAATTCTTGTTGTGATTATAAAGTCTAGCATTAATTAAAAGATTAGCTTATATAGTAGTTATTTACTGGGACACATACTTCAGTGGTATTAATTTAAGCTTAAAATGGTGGCTTCCAGACCAATAGTTAGAGTGGCAGGGTATCTGTTAAGGTCCTCAAACCTGTGTTGCCTGTACTGTGGCCAAGAGAAAACTGCAGGGAAAAATCAACTAGGGCTATAAAAACAGAGAGGAGGGAGATTAGTTATGAGCAAGTAATTCAGGAAAAGAGCGAGAGACAAAAATACCATGGTTAGAGAAAAAAAAAGTAATACAGGTAGGCAGAGACAGTATACCTAGCATTAATTTCCATTGTATGAGTGTCTTACACACATAGCTAGCTAAGAACACAGCAGTGTTTACACCTAAGCATGAAGTAATGCAGAACAACAGTAGTTAACAACAGCACAGTGTAGACATACACAAGGCAATAATTCACAAAGCAGTAAAACAGAAATCCAGGATACTGAGGACAACAACAATTGGTACACTTTCAGGCAATAGTTCTTCCTTTTACTTTAGTACTACACCAATAAATTACAGTGAAAATACTACAGATACATCTAAATGTGAAGTTAAGGTGCTATTGCTCCTTGCAACAAGAAACTTAGTTGGTAAATATTCACATTTACAGTTTACAGTTAATTGATGGCAGGTGTGTACCCAAGAAGAATGAATGCTGTAATTAAAGCAAAAGGTGCTTCAACAAAGTTATTAGTTTAGGGGTGTACACACTTTGCAACCAGCTTATTGTACACTTTTTATTTTTTATATTTTTTCCCATAACAGATTTGTTTGTTTTTCAATTGCATTGTACAGGTTATAAGTCACATTAAAGGTGGGAAAAGTTTTGAAATGATTTAGTGTGGTCTCATTTTTTTATATCACAAAAACCTGGCATTTTAACAGAGGTGTGCACACTTTTTATATCCACTGAATGTTATGCTGGATTGGATATACTGGTCATTTGAGGATGTATTTATTTCAAGACACTGACATCACTAAGTTTGTCATCTGCAAATTAACTGTTGATTGTATCCTCAAAGTTGATCACTTCTAACAGCTCCTTACTAACATCAGTCATATAAAGAAAATGCTATTATGTTTCTTCTGGTATAAAGATAGCTGGTGATGAACATCAAAATCCGAGGAATGGCATTGCAGTTGGCTTAATACATAAATTTGCCTGTTGTTGTAGTAGATAAAGGCTGCTAAGTAAGCCTGTTTACATGTTGGGTATTCATTATATGTATGAACTCAGCATCCACCTGTTAACTATCAGAATTTATACATGGCTAGAGCATTTACCTACCATCAAATGTTTCGTCTTTTGAAAGCTGGTTAAGTCACAAAATGCAAACTCCTTCTTTTTTTCTACCATTTGAATTTGAATGCACCAGTCCCCAAATCAGACATCAAGTTCCCAATTGCCCTCAAGCCCTGTCTGGTTAAGTGACTTGCTCAAGGTCACACAGTAGACAAACGAAGGTGAAATGTTTCCAACCGTGTACCCTTGGCACAGGCAGCTGCTCATAAAAATGTAAGAGCGTTAGACCCTTGTGATAACTGCCTGACTGCATTTGCATTCTCCAGTTGAGGCTAAAACTCATAGCCTCACTGTTGCTTTTTTACCATACATTAACTGATTTTACCACTGGTGCACAAGTCTTCACTCTGATAACTATTAAGGAACAGTCCCATTCATCTAAGAAGAAGAATGAATTTATTCTTAAGATCACTGTATCCTGCTGTTTAAGTTTGAGGGAGTAAACCATGCCACTTCAAGTAAATTCCACACTCCTCACAGTCATGCAAGATTTACTGCTACCAATGTCCTGCTTAGTTTTGCTAATGAATAATAGTTGTGCTGTATGCTGACTGCATTTACTAAGCACATGTTTGTGATGCACAGGTTGTATACATGGTGTGGACTTCATATGATGGACAGATTACAAGAAAATGAAGCAAGGAGTTCAGATGACAAAAAAAGACCAGCTACCCCGAGCTATCTGAGAATGCTGAATGCAGGCACATTAATGTGAATGTAGGAGATCTTAGGTAAATCCAGTAGCTTATCAGAAACTGATACCCCTGTCTGCAAAATACAAACATTTTAACAGTTTATGTGCAGTCATTGCCAATAGCTATAACAAAACAACGGTGAACGTAAATGTGACACCACAGCATCTAGTGCAAATTTAGCTCACTGTGTATTCAAAGAATTTTATCATCTGTCTGTACTGGACAACATTACTGTATATGCTATGCATTCTATAGGCTTTTCGCAAAGTGAAGCACTATTACATGGTATGAACACAATATTTAGAAAAGGGAAGGACTACTTGGAATAAGCCAATATCCTCTCCCCTCTAATGCTGCAAAATGTGCGTAATGCTACCTCATGAATTTATTAAATGACTATTTTTTTCTGTGCTAATTAGATACTAATCAATGAAGACATTTTTGACTTGTATTTGTATGCCATGTGTTACAGAGAATAAAGTCTAGGATATGTTATGTTCATTCTGATATCTGAATTACTGTAGTTTTCATTTTTGGTGTGATTTTGACTGATTCACTCTAGACAGAGTAAACATTTTTCATTTTAACAAAACCATACACATCATTTTTTTTCTTTTTGTTATACAACCACACCGTGTCCTTTAAGCCATAACCTAGCTATCCTATACAACAAATAGAAATGACCAATGGCAGCATTCAACCTCACATTCAGCTGTGACTTTCTGTTTTTAAAGTCCTGGTACTTGCTGCCCAGAGTATCATAATGGTAATCATTTAAAAAATATATCCTACCCAAGACTTCTGTATTTTATCTGTGTGTTTTGTCGGTTCATTCTTCATCTCAGACTTTGAAGAAGGGAGTAATGACTCAGTTCATTCCCATGGAATCACATTGCTATGACTGCAAGCCTAGGCCGCTGCATTGCCTCCCAAATGTTTTGGAAGCTGACCTTCTGTCTTTTGGACTCCTCTACACTTCCAGCATATGTTACAGCACAGCAGAATTATACAGTTTATTTATCTGAAGTATGTTTACTTTGTTTCACAACATTACAGACTTCTCTTTTAAAATACAATTTATGGTAATTATGTTTTGCAGACCTGCCACCACTACAATACGTTTGTTTCAGTTATAGCTTTCCAGGGACTCCCTTTTATTCCTGTCAAGTGAGTGGTGGTTCATCATGGTAAGTATTACAATACTTTATATGTTTTGGAAATGCATTTCAGCCAATCAGGTTACTATACTTAAGGATTGTCACCCCATCATTGTATAATTATGGAAAACATATGGTTCACTCCAAACACAGGCTTGTAGGATTTCACACAAGAAAAATAAATGTACATCATGTTCTTTTCCTTTATAAGCAGAACATAAACCACCACCACTACTACTACTACTAATAATAATAATTCAAATGATGATAATAATAATAATAATAATAATAATAATAATAATAATAATAATGAATGAAACTGCATACCATATTTCCTGCAAACTTCCAGCACGTGAACGTCTGATTTTACATGTCTTTCATTCTGGTCACATAGCTGTACCCTGTGTTACAGCCTTCCAAGACTTTCTGTCTCAATTGTATAAAGTCTGGAATCAACCAAGAGCATCTCAGTGTCTCTGTTACTTATCTGCCATCATTTTGATCACAAACATGACAAAAGGTACTTGTTATATCACTGAATAAACTTAACAGAAAGATAACGGACAACAGATTTATTCAAAAACTTTCAAAGATACAACATTGCTAAGGGAAATAAAGTAGGACTTTATGCTACATATGTAGTCAATTTTTTAACTTCTCAATCTCTTCATATAATCCAAAATATTTAAATAAACCATTATAATGAAAGTAATACATGGGCCTGATGTGTTGTCTAATTCAGAAAATTGCTAACACTTTGTCTATTTGGTTTCATGGGCCTCAACACATATGGCCAAAACTCACAGCTACAAGAGGGTCTCAACAAAGCCCTGCAAACCCCATGCATTTGATCCATGTATGGTGATTGTAATAGTTGCCTACCCTATTAGGTATCAGTCTTTACATGGTAGGTAGTAAATTCTAATTGGTGAAAGGGCAGATTATGTGACTAACATGGGAAGGAAATATAATAACAGCATTTTATTACAGCACTGTTATACATATGTACTGAATGCAGCATTTTAATTATTTTATGAAATATATATGTAAGAAGGCAAAAATGACAGCTATGGCATTTGGATATGGTAGCTTACATGTATGCCATCCACACAACATGCATATGATAGGTTTTAACTACTAAAGATCGCACACTGTGTAAACAGCATGTCAGTGCAGGAAGAGATACCCCTTTGGAAAGGACTTACCTGTCCAGCACTGTCTTATTCATTTTTGGAACTTCAGTGATTTGCTTACTTGTGAGACTGTGTATTTCCTTTTTCTCTCTACTGTAGTCAAAGCAGATTTCAGAATACTAGTAAAAGAGATCAGAAAGTTGCCTTTAATGTTGTTGTTTGTCTTTTTCCCGGTAAGGGGTCGCCAGAGCAGAACTCCGGTCCGCTAATGATTGACAGTAGATTTTTACGAAATGCCAGCTCGACGTCCAACCTTTAACAAAGGCACGCCCATTTATGCATGCATGTCTTTCGAACCGCCCAACCGTGGGGAGGACATGCAGACTCCGCACAGAAGGCACTCCCAAGCCAAGCCAAGAATCGAATGGTAGAACCTCTTGCTGTGAGGTAATAATGCTACCGCTGTACCACCGCGGCATATAGTTTCATATTCAGCCATTTTGTACTACAACAGTGTAGTGATTCCAATAAAAGTATGAAAGTAAGTAAGAAGAAGAAGAAAATCAATGAGCCCTTCACAAGCAATCAGAATGCAACATATTTTATAATACCACAAATGCAAAACAGAAAGAAAATACTTACTGAAATCATTTATATACGAATGCATGCATAATACTACTTGACAGAGGTGCCTGTCAGATTTTCTCAGTAAATATATTTGCTATTGTATCATTTGTAGTGAATTAATGTCTGATTTCTTTATACATATCTAAAGCCTAATCAACACCTGTATTACTAAGGCAAAGATAATCACCATGAAAGGAATTAA
Organism: Protopterus annectens; assembly: GCF_019279795.1. NCBI lineage: Eukaryota > Metazoa > Chordata > Ceratodontiformes > Protopteridae > Protopterus > Protopterus annectens. The sequence goes on from NC_056730.1 coordinate 206,178,726, forward strand.
CTTTTGAAAAGAAATACAGTTGTTGTGCTACTAAAGTCTCTCATTATGTGCTTTGACTTTTTATCCATCACTTAATTTCCGAAGGTAGAACAGTGCTATTACCTGTGTCACAAAGGCTGCAGTTCTTCAAATAGTTCACTTTACCTGTTTCTTTTCAAATGTACTTTTGAGAGTCTGAAAAAGAACAGAGTGTACTGTCCAAGATTTGTATTTCTGGTAATTTATACTTTATAGAAGGGTTTCCTTGCTCATATGCTATGAAACCACACAGTCCAAAGAGATAGTAGTTTTTCTTATTCACCTTTATTTTCATTCTACCTTTAACTATATCAGCTTATGTAAACAAGAAACACATTCAGCTTCTTCCACCTCTGATCTTCTTATGCCTTAATTTTATACACCCCTTCCTTTTTCAACTTTCTCTGCTTTATTTTTTTGATATGTGCATGATAATGGATGAATTCTCTCTCTCTCCCATCTTAAATCAGAACTGTCTTTCATCTTTTCTCTCATATTCATAACCTCCACATTTTTATGTTAGCAGTGTAGTACTGCACTAAACGACTGGCTCACTACTTGTTTTAAATTTTATTGCTTCCCATCTCCTCTTCTTCATGGCTTTATTTTACCAAACCCATTTCCTCCTGACGTGTCTTGTTTCCCAATTCACTACCATTCATTTCCATTCTAGTTCCAGGAAAGTCACCGTGATTTTCAGCACTATGCATTTTATCCAGTAGCGTTCTGTTTCTTCTTATCTTCTCTCTTTCTTCTTTTTTTTGTACTTTACTTTTATTGCATTTGTCTCATTTCCCCTGTGTTGTGCCATTGCTCCAAGTTGTATCGCTTGACTGTTTTCCATTTACAGCTAATTTGTCTTTAAGCCTCTGGCAAGGAGAAAGCGAACTATCTGTATAACCCTTTTTTCATTCTGCTTTATCTGCCTAGGAATGCTTTTTATACAGATCTGGAGATGTATCACAACATGCTATTAGAGTGATGGCAGAGTTTCTGGAGTGCCTGTATCATGCAGTTATACACCGAGAATAGTTTCTGGCAGTGTGTTGCCACCTGTGGAGAGCTTAGATTTTCTCCCCATATCTGCATGCTTTTTTATGTTATCTTCCTTTGACCTTGCAACTTTTTCCCAAACCAGAATAACATAATTCCCCAGCATTTCTATACACAGTCATATGAAAAAATATACAGAAACTACACTCCATTACTTACCTAGTAGTAATTTATACTAGCTAGATATGTTCATGTTAGTATTTCAGGCCAAACAAACATTTCAAAACCATTAATCTGACATAAAACATAACTACAAAGGCCTTTGAGAAGTAGGTACGTCTAGCCAAAAATCTGAATATCTAATTACTATAATATTCGAATAACAAATAGCACATGACTCTTTCCACCTCTAGTAGGAATGTGGGATACTACTCAGAAACACAAGTTTAAAAAAATGGGGAGTGACAAAAATAATCGAAAAATATAAGCACATTGTTAAAACAACAATGTAAAATCTATATAATTTAACAGCAACATTCTACATCATTTTTTTACTTTGGAAAAGGAGAGCTGTAAGATGTGTCTCCTCTTTCTTTAAAGTATTAGTGCCTCTAGTCATGATATGTGGTTTTCTGTCTACTAAGCAGCATTAAAAATCATGTGTGATGAGAGGCTTCAGAAAATTGTGTGAAGGAGTAAATCAAGCCTGCAAATGGAAGCATGCCTCCAAAAATAAATATGATATGCAGGGGTAAATCAGGCCTGAGAACAGCAAGTTCCCTCCAAAACAAAGAGAGATGAGAAATCCCTTCAATTCCAGTACCTTTGGAGAATGCATTATTTCATTATTTCATTACTAAAACTCTATAATACATAGATGCATTAGAGATTTGAATAATTGTGGTATGCATTTAAAGTATTGCATTCTTATCTCCTTTACATATTCCTGCCTTGTAGCCATGGAGTTGTACTTCATGCTGTTTTTTATAAGAAGTAAAGAATAAGTGAACATGTGCAAAAAATCAGTATGATCTGACTTTTGTAGTTTTCACTGCTCCAGAGCTGCAACTGCAAGAATGCCTTCATTAAGCCATCTTGAAACAGCTGTCCCACTACTTTGGTTTGGCAAAGAACTTATTATTCGTACAACACCCAGGATTTGAAAGCTGCCCAGGATATAAGGGTACCTGGTTGTAAATTTACAAAATCCTAGTTTTATTTCGCCATGTCTTTAGATTCTAATATCATGACAGGAATGGACCCTATTCCTAAGTCAGGGTGCAATTACAGTTCAGAAAATTAGAATTGTTTCAGTGTTTGTATTGCTATCCAAGACTTCTCTTCTCAGCAAATGCAGTGTGTGCAGAATTGCCTCCTCCTGTAATAGATATTCTAAGTACAAATGTAACTTTTTTCATCAGACACATTGTCCCTACTACTCTATCACATTGCTCTTGTTTCTGCCTGCAAATCCTGATTTCTCTCTTTCTGTATCTCTGAACATAATTCTGTCTGCAAATCCTGATTTCTGTCTTTTTATATCTCTGAACATAAAACGATGTAATTACTGGGTGCAGCAATTTCAATGACCAATGTTACTTTTGCCTTTTTTCATGGATTACTATGCCCGGTTTTCTCACACCTCATTTTTGAGCTGTTGGTAATGGGTGATCCCATTTGATGTGCACTTCATCCTTCTCTGTAATGCTTTGTGCTTCATGTTTCCAATGCTTCACAGCTGCATCTGTATTGTAACATTTGCACAATCCCCAGTGCAGCTGTCTTACCACATTATTGTGCCTTTCAGTATACAGGGCCTCTGTCATGACTGACTCACACCCAACAAGATGTGTGACTGCTTTCAGTTCTTTGGCACCTACACTTGTCATTCTCTTCCACCTTTTCAATGGATTTTGCAAACCGGCATATAGGTAGTCCACTCTGTTGGGTCACCATTATTAAAATGTCATCTTCTGGTTTGAATTCACCATTCCTTAAGCAATCCTAAGTCAAATGTTAGTCAACATGTGGTTGTTCCAGGAGATCTGTGTACTTGCCGGTATATTTATGGATTTTCCACATTTCTTTCCCTTTCATCTGATCCTTCTCCTTATAGTCTTTATTTTGTTTGTAACACATTTAGTTTTTGTTTGATTTTTGTCTGCTTACAGTTTGATTTCCATCCTGCTTGAGACCAAAATGATTCTGCTAAACTAAGCAAATATGTCATCTTAAGACTTCTTCTCCTTGTGTTTTAAAAATTTTACTGTGTTTGGATCTGATGAGCTCAGCAGCTATGTATGCAGTTCTACAACTACAGATCTATACATGTAATCAGTTAAAAGTACACCCATACATCCTTCAAAACAAGGAATATATATATTGGTATACATTGATTTTTATTTATCATTTGATAAATATGAAATAATTTCCTTGTATTCTGTCCAGTTTATCCAATATTTTTATGGGCCAGTTGATCACCTCAAAACAGGAAGAACAAATTGATTTATAACTTGGACTTTGTTCCTAGATATCAAGGCAGTTTTCAGTATCAGTTTTATCCCTCTGAAGTATTTCTTACTGAACTTTATTCACATCTGTTTATGTTTTATTGTTGATCCTTAATCTATTCCCAAATATTTATACACTCCCGCCTGCTCAAATTCTGTTATATCATATTCATGTCTCAGGTTGATATTTTCCTGGTGCTGCAGCTTTCCTGTTTTAAATGTTGCTTTTGCAAATTTATTAAGGCCAGATGTCATTCTTATATGACAAAGTTTTAACTACATGCATACATGCAAAATCGCTGGTTAGAGTGTATTAGAGTGTGGGCATGCCATGTGAGTGCAAATGAGTCAGTTTTCAGGAATATTCAAACTGAAAAAAAGTGCAGTGCCTACCATAATGTTTTTTCAGTGTTTGCTTTGGCCAAGCTACATTTTTTGGATAAATATTCATATTGAGAATAATATATTTGACAGACAGTTTAGAATGCTTTGGTGCATTGCTGGTGAAGGGGGATGATATCTGATGAAAGGCTGGGCTAAGTAAAGTCCATAGATAATAATCATCATTAACAAATGCACTTCAAGAGTAGAGAATGTCTTATATTTCTAAGGTATTTTTAGTCCCCCTTTAAGAGAACAATATCAAGGTGGGCATTTTTCATCCTTGCCTCCAGTATATTGTGCAGTGATACTGGAAACTTGTGTTAATATGACAGATGGTGTCCACTATGAAAGAGGTTCTTAAACTGCATTCACTGCATTTGTATTTCCACCAAGATGTCTGTTGGACTCTCAACATGGTTTATTTATAACCTTGCATCTCATTCTGTGTACGGACTTGTACCACTTTAGTTTAGATTCTTATTATAAATAAAATAAATGCTGTTTTTTGTAATTGTGGCAAAAATTGCATCTAGCTTGATATTACTTTGGCTCCAAGTGGTCATAGATCAACACCCCCCCCCATCCCGCTTAGGCTTGACATTATTATCTTCAGGTACCCAGTTTGATTAGTAACTAAGACATTTAAGCTTCCCAGTCAGAAAAAAACACCAAAGACATTATATTGGATAACCTTTATAAGTAGTCTTACAATGACTGTCAAAGCTATAGCCACAAATCCTCAGCAAGATCCAAAGTTCAGCCATATGAACATACCAGAAGAGTAAACATTTTCATGGATCAGCAATTTGCCAAATGATAAACTTTTGTTAGGGAGCTACACATGGATCCAGTTAATACCAGGATATAGGACAGTATTAAATATTTATTAGCATGCTACTTATCCTATGTTATAATGTTGAAACCTAGAAAATTCTTTGTGATCTGTGCTATGAACTGTATATGTTGAATATAGATCTGGACGGTGTTGTAAATATGCTGCGTTTGCTCCCTAAAAAAAAACATAAAATATTTACCATTTTCCAGCATAATACAAATGATGTACTAAGTATATCAGAGCTGCAGACAGACATTTCTAGTTTCATGTCAAACACTGCTGACTCCAGCTCTCTAACATGTCCTTATTTCAACTTTTCTTACTTACTTCTGCGTTAATGATGATACTCCATCCTAACCCTTCACTTGGAAGATTTTTCTTAAGTAGAAAGTCCATAGAATTAGGAGAGATATGGCATGATAGGTTATTTTGAATAACCTAGCCAATAAATAATCTTATATGTGATATAGATATCCCTTCAAGTGGTTGGGGTATAATTTAAGTGACAGATATTCCTTGCCAACATGATAACAACACTTTAGGATTGACACAACTGGTGGTGTCTCTACCAGTGACCCCACACATTGCCTAGTCTGCTTGGAATTCAAACATTATTCCTCCTGTAGACAAAGACAAACAGGCATAATCTCTTACTCTTCCTTATTCTAGTTGTCTTCTCCAGAGTACATGGAATTAATTGAACTTCAGCCCTCTACAACACAGAGCTAAGCATATGTTTGAATACTTACTGGAAAGGGCACATTTTTAAGATACAATGTTTCTATTTAATCACAAATTGTAGTAGTTATAAATGGCTATGACACAACTGAATGCATGCAAAACACATCTTTCTCATATTAGCCAATATAGTCTTCTGGTATTACAAAGTGCAATATAAACCAGTACACAACAAGTGCAAGATGCAAAACTATATAAAAGAAGGACATATAAAATTGTAATGCATTAACAATATTCAGTCATTTTCTTATACTTGCTTTATCTTACTTAAAGTCATGAGGATGACAGCCTGTCTCAGCAAACAACATGAAGAAGGCTAAGCACAAGTCGAGAAAAGGATGCATTCCAAGATGCATGTGCACTGTCACATAAAATATAAATACAGGACCCATTCCACTGTATGACTGTATGACTCCTATTTGTGCAAATGCCATTACTGACAAAGAATGTCAATAAAAACTCTTTTGGTAACCATTGGGATTAATATTTTTCCACTGTGTTGTGGTCATGCAGTATACATTTACAGTAGTGTAAAGGGCCAACCTTCCATGTCTGGGTGAAGAAGACTTTGCCACCCTGCACAAAATGTATTTTTTTTTATTAAATGTAGTTTAAAGTGATATGACCTCAGAGTTATGGCACTCACTGAAATTACTCTCAGACAGCTGATACAAATCCATGCATCTACAGGTCATCTAGATGATCAGCAATTTCTTTATGTGGGGGATGTCTTCAGAATGTGGGAGAAAACTAGGACTCTGGATTGTAATCCACATGGATACAGTGACAACTTGTAGACACTGTACAGAAGGCACTTCATCTGAGAAATGAGCTAGAGAAACAGGTGTTCTGATACAACAAAGATAAACATTCTACCATTGTGCTGCCTGCATAGACAATAAACATTTATTAATATATTTTACTGTTACTTAACAATATAAGGAGGGGTGGTTAACACACAAGTTTCAGCCACAGCCAGTACCAGAGGCATGCTATAATGAGTGAAAAAGTTAGAATACACACTTGAAATAATGTGATACCAGTACCGTTAATACCAAATTGACAGAATACGTTATATAGGACATACATTTAAATCTGGAATCACAGGACGTGCATTAATATTATTCTAACATTTACTGGAAAAAGCTCACCCCAGATTCTGCCACAACTTGCTGTGAATGAAAGGTCAGTTTGTTTTTGCTTTCTTGTATTTTGTATTGCTTTACTGCTTTTTTCTATTTTGTATAGTGTAATTAATTTTCTTTACTCGTCTTCTGCTTTTAATTGCATAGTTAAACTAGGAAAGATACCACAGCTGCGTCTCTTGTGAATCATACAGAAATTAAGGTTTTCCCCACCCTCCTATCCTGGAGTTATTGTGTTTTTAAAATCAACTGCTTTTCTAGTTGCCTGCACCTTATGTTAATTTGTCCTTCTCCTCATTCATTGGATATTGTAAGCACAAAATTATAATTTTGTGAAATCACCAACCCTCAACTATTTAAATTTATTTTCCAACCCACTGTATTTTGTAGAACCAGGATACAAAGTGCCCACTCCCTATCTATCTTGCTCTTTTAAAATTAGTGGCTCCCCACTTAGACAGCTAAAGCTTAAGTTACCCCCTCTTTCATATCTAACTGTTTAGTACACACTGCAGCTCTTAGGATATTAACCCATTTTCCATCTTAGCATTAAAATCTGCAACATCTACTCCAAGACCACCAATTATTGGAGAGCCCATTATTCTGCCTTCCAGTAGTTATCTTGGGATTAGTGCTTCTGTTTTGCTCTTGGTGAGAGAATGAGGAAAGAGAAATTATTTCCTGGGGATTACTGATCACTGGAAAGTCTGATAAGTGCTTCAAAGGTGCCAGCTTTGAACTTGTGTTTTATAGTTTGCTCCTGGTGAGAGAAGGAGCAGAGTGCATAGATTCCTGACTGTTTCTGGTTGGGAAGTGAGTACCTGTGCTTGACCTTCTTGATTGGCCTGGTTATTCAAAGCATCTACTAGGAAAAGGCTACAACAAGCCTACAGACCCTTGCATCATCTGGGACAAGACTGTGGATAACCAAACAAGCTGCAATCTGTTTCTCATCTTGGGATTAGTGCTACTGTTTTTCTTCTGGTGAGAGGAGAAGCAAAGGAACATGATATCCCAGCAGACTGAAACTGGTGTTACCAACACTAGTAGTAGTCAGGCAGTAGCCATTCGGGTTTCTCCCACCTTTTCATCATACTTGATAAGCTAATTATTTATTTTCAGTACAATTAACTTCAGAATATCTGCCTAAATACTTCATCCATAAACCATCAGGGTCTACTTATTAATTAGTATATTGTATTAGTTTTATTGTATAGTCACAGGGGTCTACCTGACAATGTCGATAGCTTAGAATGCCGACAATGAGAACACCGATGCCAGAAGATCGACAAGTGAAAAGACCGACGGATGAAAACCCTGACGCTGAGAACACCGACATGGGAAAAGGCTGTGTAAGTATGCAGTAGTGACGGACGTTAGGGTGCGAGTAAGGTAAGTGTGTGATATTGATGGTCTGTAGGGATAGGGGTGGGTTAAGTGAGTTAGGGTTAGGGCGTGGGTTAGGTGAGTGTGCGATAGTGACAGTGTTTGGGTTAGGGGTAGGTTAAGTGAGTTAGGGTTAGGGCGCGGTTTAGGTAAGTGTGCGGTAGTGATAGTCTTTGGGTTGGGGGGGGTTAAGTGAGTTAGGGTTAGGGCGCGGGTTAGGTGAGTGTGCGATAGTGATGGACCTTAGGGTTAGGGTTTGGGTTAAGGTTGTAGATAGTTGTGTATGTGAGGTTTAGTGTGGGTTTGTAAGGATTTTGGTGTGCTTGTGTTGTGTGTGTGCTTTTTGGACAGGGGCTTGTTTTGTTTGTTGATTGTCGGTATTATGGTGTGTCGGGCATGTGTGGTTTCGTGTTTGTGAACTGTCGGTTATGTGGTGTTGGTGATTTCGTTGTCAGTGTTGTGATGTGTCGGTGTTGTCAGGTAGACCCAGTCACAGACACCTTGAACAGACATTTTTCTTGTAAAAGCACAATTGAAATTTCACCAATACCTAGTTGTACACAGGACAACTAGTTTACAGTGACAAGCACTGTCCCCCAGAGTTGCAAACCAAATACTCCTGACATTACTTTATAATTTCACTCCAAATGTCTAATCAATAAAAAGGGTCTCTTGTCATGGATATGAACTTTCCTATTATCTCTGTTACCAGCTTGGTAGATATGAGCATGCTGAGGCAATATGCAAATTGCCTCATGGTTATTGACAACCAGTTAAATCTCAAACAAACTGATATGGTATGTGAGAGATGCATTTACACAATGTCACTGGAGGCAAAGCTCTCACATAAAAGCAGTCGATGTCAATAAGGTTATTAATAGTACACACAATGCATCCATCACACACAATTCAAAACAGACACATAGGGTCACATATGCTGGGGTACTAAAATGTAACCTTTCTAAACCTGGAAAGACCTCCTAGATGGAGTAGACATGACAAATACCATCAGCAGCCCTGAATGTACTGTTTCAACATGTAGCCACATCTCATGGAACCTCTACTTCTAAGCCCATAAGGCAAGCCACCACACAATCCAACATTCTGGTCATTGGAGACTCCATTGTGAGACACACTGATGTCCCTCTCACCAGGCTGAGTGAGAAGAAAGTCACGGTCAGTTGCTTATCAGAGGCCAGGATCTGCCACATTATGTACACACAGGACATTGAACCACAATTACCAGTTTGACTCAATCATAGTGTGGGTGTAAATGATCTGAGACATACCTCCCTAGACTATAGCAAGAGAAACATCATGGGGCTCTCGGAATATGTGTCCCAAGCTAGTATGAGTCTAGCATTGAGCAGCTCTTTACCTTCTCCATGGATAATGCCACAGTATGAACAAAAGATGACTGACTTTAATAATTGAACTAGTTTCTAATGTCATTCTAAGGGAGTGCAATATATGTCAGTATTTACGTAGATAGTCAGCAGACCATGATGGTTTGTCAAGGATGGTCTGCACCTCTACCCTCTAGGCTTTTGAATATTAGCTAAAACATTGTCTTCCCCCATAGTGCATTTTTAGGCATGCCAAACTGAAAGGACTTCCAACACAGCAAATCACAGTCAAGAAAATGTAAAGGTGCTACTGCTCAGTGTTAGGAGTCTAAAAAAAACTCCACTCCCTAAAAGTTCTTTTTACCCTAGAGAATGTTGATGTCTGTGCAGTCACTGAGACATGGTTTAAAGCCACGGAGAGCACACTGACAATACAAGGTTATAATACCCTCCACACATTTAGACCAGCTACTAAATAAACAGGGACTAAACGTGCATGTGTCTCAATTTACATCAAAAATAAGTATACCTCAAGGCTAGTCAAACAGGACAATACACCTGAGCTTCTCCACATTCAAATCACCATAGGCAAAATCCAATAACACTTCCTTGCAAGCTGCAGGTCCCACTCTATGACCCAGAAAACCCATACCATGTTTTAAACTTATTGGAAACACTCACAATTCAACCCAGTACCTTATTCATGGAAATCTTTAATTATCCCAGTATAAACTGGGAATCATATATGACACCAAATGTACAGGCACAGAGATTTGTGGATTTTTTAAACACAAACTTCCTGGACCAGATTGTCAATGCACAAACAAGAGTTGCAACCATACTGTATCTGGTCCTCACTAATATGGGAGAATACTGCACACCTCTAGTGTAATGTTTTCTCTGGTAAGGTAAGACCACAAAATAGTTTCCTTTGAAGTAAAAATAAAACCTGCAACCCCAGCTAATTGTAGACTATTCAGGCACTACACTAAGGCTAATTTTCCTACTAATAAATGATAACCTGGCAAAATGTCAAGCCTGCATAAACCCTGAGAACATTGTTGTCTATGCAGAACTGTTCACAGAGAGTCTGTACAAGCATGTTAATAGCTGCATAGAGGCAGCTCTACCAACCAAGAATAAGTACAGAACTAACTCAAAGAACTAGCCAACCTGATGTAATCACAACATCTGTAGGCTGTATAACAGAAAGAAGAAAATCATGGTAAAAATTAGGAGTTGCAATACCAAGCAGGATAAAAGCACTCTAATAAAACTAAATAAACAACTTAGAGGACAAATAAATTCTTTCAAAGCCAAATTTGAGGTAAATTTGTCCTCCCAGTCCAAGGACAGCCACAAGGCATTCTTTAGCTTTGTGCGTGACCTCAGAGGCAATACACAATTGTCTGCAGAGCTCATTGTAAATAGAGCCACCTATACTGAGCCAGAAGATACAGCAAACCTAATGGATGCCGATTCAGCTACAACTTTACCCCTGTCTCCCCCTCAGCCTTCCATCAGGAAATACCATCAAATATACGAGAGGTAGGGGGAGGAGTTTAGAAGTCGGCAGGGGTTGGGAGGTTGGCATAATGGTTAAGGTGTTTACCTTGCAGACATAAGGTACAGGGTTTGATTCGTTTGAAAGAAAATTGTCTGGGCTTAAAATGGGCTGCAAGGGCAGATAGCCTAGTGCTTACCTATGATCCAATGATCCATGATCCCTGCTATCACTGGGAAACACGTCCTTAATCCTCTCTCTATACCAAGAACACTGAATCAATGGTCCCAGACAATATCCCAGGACTCCTTGTAAATAACATGAAACATGCCCTATCAGACCCCCTGGAATTGCTATTTAACTCTAGACTCCAAAGAGGCTTCATGCCTCATGAATGGAAAACAGTAACAGTCATCCCTCTGAACAAAGGTGGGCCATCTACTGACCCTGGAAACTACAGCCCCATAAGTCTCACTAGTCTCATATGCAAAGCCATGGAAAAACTACAGCCCCATAAGTCTCACTAGTCTCATATGCAAAGCCATGGAAAGAATTATCATGTAAATGAACAATAATGACATAGAAAACCTGCAGGCAGTGGACCCAACTCAGTCTGGTTTCATAAATAGCAGATCATGCCTACTCATCCTGATGGACTTCTTTGACAAGGTCACCAAAGTAATGGATGAGAGCAAAATGGTTCTCACAGCCTACCTCAACTTAGCCAAGGCATTTGACACAATACCCCACTTGGGCATTGTTGGCAAACTCAAGAGATTAGGTACAAACCCTTATGTCACCAGCCAGATAGCCAGCCGGATCATAGACAGGAACCAGAAAGATAGAATTGGGTAGTCCACCTCTACAAAAAGGCCAATCACAAGCAGATTCCCTCAGGTATCAGTCTTGGTACTGGTCCTTTTTTGGCATTTGTTTCTCTGAAGTCAAGACCAATGTCAATGACCTCTGGCTGACTAAATATGCTGATGATTGCAAATTAGGAGCTGTCATTGAATCACCCAGTGACACAAATGTTCTCCAGGAAGGGCTGACACAGACAAACAACTGGTCTCAGAGCCATGGACTAAAACTAAATGCCAAGAAATGCATAATAGTATCTATCAGGAAGTCATCCACCCCTGGTAACTATCATATTGACAACACACCACAGTACTCAGGGACTTGGGGACACGCACATATACAGTAATGTATCGTTTGACCATTACATGTCTGCAGTAGTGAGGAAATTGTTCTATGTTGTACAACTTATAAACAGAGGTATGGCATCTAGGTCCAGGGAAGTCTGTGTTCCACTGTATCTGGCATTCATCAGACCTATCACTGAGTAAAATGCCCCCTTTGGTATGTACCTAACTAGAAACATCCACAGAGGTGCCTCACTGAAAGAATACAGGATATAAGTAACATGTCCTATGCAGACCACCTCAAGGCTCTATCCCTATATTCTGTCTGTTACAGGCTGTTGAGAGGAGATCTATGGCTGGCATACAAGGAATTGTCAGACCTCACTTTAATGGACTTCTTCCATATCTGCAAAACAAACAGCACCACAATTATGCATTCTAAAGACTTAAACCTTGCCTGTAATATAAATAGGACCTACTGGAGAGACAGGTATGCATCCCGGAGACTACCCCTTCTGTGGACTAGGCTCTCTATCCGTGTGAAGTAGAGTGCCTCTCTAACACAATTCAAGTGTAACTTGGAGAATTGGATGTGGAACAAAAAATTCATCACTGGTTTGGCACCTATGTCTACAATGGACACAGGCAGCCTGTAAATGGTTCATCTCCCAGGACCATGATTGTAAACATTTCACCTCCCAAGCCCCTGCTTATACTTATACTATCAAGGGTACCAGCTCTGGTCAGATATTTGGGATGCATGGCTAGGCTTAAAAAAGTAATCGATGACATCAGCCTGGTAAACACCTATGAACCTCTAAGATATAAAATTCTACATGGCAAGATTTTAAGTGCTAGATAAATATGAGTTGCCAGATTCCAAAAGAAAGCTGTATAAAACACAGCACACTGATAACTATCTTTGAAGGAAATATGTGGATGGCAATTCCAGAACATTAGAATATTTTGTGTATTCTGCACGGAACCTCAAGGAATTTGTAAAGTTTTCATTGATATGCGGCAAAGAGAAATTGCAGTTACACCTATGAGATCTAAGAAGAAAATAAAGACTTTAAATAAATGACAAAAATTAATTATTAATTTAAAGAATTATTGTAATTAACCAATTTTGATTTTAACAAATAACCCGACTCATCATAATTAATATTCATTGCTATTAGTAGTAAAACATTTTAAATATGCAGATATGTTTTTATTTTTTTATTGTTGATGAGTGTAACTGTGATGGTGCAGCGGTTAGTGTTGCTGCCTCACAGCAAGAGGCTCTGCAGTTTGATCCTCAGCTAGGGTGTCTTCTGTGTGAAATCTGCATGTCCTCCCTGTGGTCACATGGGTTTCCTCCAGGTGCTCAGGTTTAATCCCAAAGACATGCTGTAGGTGAGTTGGACACTCTAAATTGGCCCTAGGTGTAAGTATGTTCATGTGTATGCCTTCTGTGGAAGGTTGGTTGCCAGGCTGGCAACTTAACACTGTAAAAACTCCACTGCCAATCATGACCGGACAGGTGATCTGCTGTGGTGACCCCTAACCAGGAAAAGAAGAAGAGCTGTTGATGACTGTATTTGTGTTTTATTTACTGAAATTAAAAAGACAATTCCAAGAATGTTATAATACAAATAGCCTTGCATAATTGCTGTGTCCACTGACCTGCATTTGATTCTAAAATACAACATGTTTGCCACATGAAAATAAAAAGCACTGAAACATAACAGCAGTACAGCATTATATACAATGCATGATGGAGGCCACAATCTTTGCGTGGATAAGTAAATTCTTTTCATTGCAGACATCATAGAATATTGCTGCAGAATGCAGCATCCACAGGATAAGCTGCAGCAAGTGGGGCTATTGTTGGGCATATTAGAGGAGAACCTCCAAACGTTCCTGTTCCTGGACAACAGCCAGACTGCAATTAATAAACCAAAATACTGGCACCAAAACTTAGTGTGTTTGTTCCAAAAATCTAGTAGTTTGGGTTGTTACTCTCAGGTGCATATGACTGATATTTGTATGTACTAATCTGCTGATCTACTCAAACCCTGAGAATATACCATGCCTCTATTACTGATATGTCATATGTATTACAGAAGCAGACTTTGCAGAAAGTTGTGCAGCACCATCTGATGTTGACAGAACATGTAATGTGTTTTCCATTAGGACTTCATTTATGTTTTAAATGCTGCTTTGCTATTCACATGGCTTTCTTTAACAAGTCATTTAAATGCTGTGACATCATACAACTAATCAACAGGTAATTTACACTTCCCAGCTGTTACATGTAACAGAATTCACTATGCCAGCAACATGTACTACACTGTTATTTAGGTTACACTAAGCAGGCAAGTGTCACAGCGACAGTATACGTCTGATTCCACCATTGCTGCTTGTCCATATCCTGCAGCCTCCCATTTCTCTTCCACTGGTCTTCCCATGAGGGATGAAGTGTTGGAGGAAGAAGGCACATCTGAGGACACAGGGGACACTAAGCTTGGGAGACCTGCTTACACCCCTACATTAGACAGTTCATATGGCCAGCATGTGTGGTCCAGCCCAGAGGGCAATAGATCTGAATGGTTCAGTGACTGTGCCATGTCAGATTAAGGAAAATCTGAAGACTTTGGCAACCACTTGGTCTTGGGCTTAGACAGTGGTGGTGACCTGCCTCCAAACTGAGCATCTTATATCCATAATAGTGCATGTGCCCATTTAGAAGAGCTATGTGAACATTTCTCTAATGGTGTACACATGTTGTTGTTGTGAGCACATGAATGTTCTCGGTATGATCATGGTACTGAGCTGGATGCAGTTGCTGGGGTTACTTCTCATGTGCCACACCAAATCTGTGTGTTGCAGGATTGTCAAGAATACAGTTATGCCTAGGTAATGGCTGAGAATACTCTACAGGAAGATGACCGAAGCGCTAGAGAATATTAAAGTTTGGTTTGGCTCTGTAGCCTGTGGTTTGCTTTATTTTATTTTTTGGTGTATGGTTCTCTACAGCAAGACAGTCTGGTGACTAATGCACATTTTCTGGAGCAGCTGGACTCCCCTGTACATGAGCAGTGCCATAGTACTGCAGAGGTCATACATAGCCTAATCTGCCTCATCTATATACCAGCAGTGGATAAGGTTTTACTCAGTCATTCACATCACACTCAAGGTACTTGGCCCTGTGTGCTGGATCAGCAGCATTGCCCATGTACAATAACTACTGGTTGCCTTGGTCACACACAGATGACAAGGAGCACCACAACTGCCAGCACTGGCATTAACACTATGTTATGTACCACACAGGTCACCAACAGCAGAGGTCTAGCATAACAGCAACAAAATGTAGATGAGGGTTCCTCATGTGTCATGATAGCCATAGACAACTGTATCTACATTAGTGTATCCATCAAAGTTCTCCCAAGCTGTGTGCTGATGTGTTTCTCCACCTATGACAATTATGACTGCTATGCTGACTACAGCACACTGTGTGTGGTGGTTGTCATTCTCATGCCTGATGCCACAGGCCTTTGCACCTTGCAATGTAAGCCACAAAGAGCATTACAGTATTTTACCCTTGCCTTGCTATATTATATGCATGTGTAACATATGTGTAAATTACATAGCACCTACAGTAATAAGACATACAGCAGAGTCAGTAATCTCCTTAAAGACATGCAGCACAGTGCACCTCAGCAGTATTCATTACACATACAAATACAGTACCAATCTTGCACCTTACAAATGTCTTAATTAAATAGAAATGGCACATTATAGTATTGCTTGCCATATCATCATACACCAGCATGCAAGTTAAGGCACACCTGCACTGGCCATTGAGTGGTATGTTTATACATGTATTGTCCTCAAAACTGAATAAGAAATATGTATCCATATATGCATTTTATGGTCTGAAATAACCATCATATAGGCACTCATACTCCAACCCACATACGTGTCCTGTTTTACACTCCATGGGGTACTGTGACTAACTTGCTGTCTCACATTTGTGCATCATTCATGGCACACACATGCTACATAGGCAGTTAAGGAGCATTCTGGTAGCAGTAGTAATATGCACCATAATTGTAACATTGTTTCCATGTGTTCAGTCACTGTTGGCTGCAACCATATGCAATTTGTGCAATTGCATCTCACAGTTACCTGAGGCATTTATTCACAGGGCACATACACTCAATGTTGTGTGCACCTGTACCATTTAGCACTTCATTTATGCATGATCTGTGGTAAAGAAATGTTACCACAGCTGCAGTATGTCTTCAGTTTATCAATATTTGCTAATTAAGTGTAGCAATCATATATGCATACGGAGGTTATTCTTTGCAATACTGTTTATACAAGGTATGCACACCCACACCCATACACACACACGTGCACACAAGCAGATACTTTCAAAATGCACCCTGTCACTATTATAGGAGTGGCATTAAATACCTGTGGTTCACACATACACACACACACACACACACACACACACACACACACACACACAGACACATACACACACACACACACACACACACACACACACACACACACACACACACACACACACACACGCACACATGCACACACGCACAGATGCATACATATCCACATAGCATGACTGCAGTATTGTTAGTATAGCTGTTGATCTACTGCTTCTAATGCTGGGAATGACGTGCATTGTCTTAATAATGTGTTACTGCCTATGTCTACTTGCATTATGCAGCCATAAGACCATCTTTCACAGAATGTTACACAGTGTGCACGTATTATTTTCTTCATATATAGGTCTCCTATCTTCTTATGCCTGTCAAGTGTAGTACTGATTTGCATACATTTAAGAATTTACATCTCATACTGGTCTGTACTTACGGATTATCATGACTCAAATTGCTTAGACAGATGTTGCCATCTTGTCTGAACCTGCATATATATGGCAACAGCCTCCATTGCCCATGCCTTCTTGGTAACTCTCTTATGCCCTCTTGAACATCCTTTGAAGCCTGTGCTTATTCCTCTTCAGATACATGGAGTTCTTGAGGTTGTTCACCTACTTCTATGGCTGGTACGTCACCATGCTTGGAAGTGATCATATTGTGCAAAATGGCACCTATGGTGACTATCTGCAAAGCCTTTTCTGATGCATACTGTAGCATGCCCCAGATGAATCCTAACACCTACATCTGGCTTTAGCATGACAAATGCTCCCTCAATGGTGTTTCACATTATGGTGTGTATTCTATTAAGTGTGTCCTCAACAAGCATGTATAGGTCTTTGAAAGTTATCAGGAGCCATGGTTGCAGTAGATAACCACAGTCACTTGTTATTATCAACAAAAGTGTATATTAACAATGAAGCATTACAACACACATCCATATTGCTGTATTGTTATGCCTACCTAGTAGTATCCCCTAAGGGATATCTACTTCCCTGAACATTGCCTGTCGAACACTTTATAACATAGATTTTCATCATGAGCATTACTGGGATGTGCTGTGATAAGGTTCATGATGAGAATATCTGACAAACACACTGCCTTACAACTGATTGAGGTCCTCCCCTTCAGGATGTAATACAGTTCAGCATCTACAGTAGTTGGATTTTAATTGGCATGTGGGAAGTTGGGCATGGTATAAAACCATTCCATGGCAGTCTGTCCCTCCCATGGTGTATTCTGATAATAGATTTACTCATATGCCTTGTGGTGCATGACTGCCACAAAGTGTACTAGAATGTGACTAGCAGCTGCCTCAGATACTCCTGTGTATTTCCCTTCTGTCACTGGAATATCACAGAGATCAGTATACCTAGGTTCAGACATACCTAAGTTTCTACTTGGACAGGGTTAACTCTTTGACTGTATGATGACATATGCTGTCCACACGTCCCACCTACATCTGGCACCAGCTCTGTCTACCCTATACCTATCATCAATTTACTGGTCAGAATGCTGGCTTAACTGCAGCATGTAAAAATGTAAAACATGCTGGGCATGCAGTATGCTTCACAATACTTCATCAGAATGTACCTTCATCCAAAAAGAATTTTTAAAACAATCACTTCCTTATCAGATGACCAAATATGTCCAATCAATGTCATCTCATCACAAACCTAATTTTATAAAGTAAATACTATTGTAACCAAAACATTATGAAACATGTTAAAAATAATGGCAACAATAAAAATAATAATGATAGCATGAGCACCCAACCCTTCATAAAATACTGTAACAACATTTTTCTATAATAATGTATCATTTAAAGACACTATAGCTTTGCTGATTTCAGCTTTAAAATTCTCACAATAGAAACTGCATCATTTAAACATGGTAACTTGTTGGAATTTAATTTTAACTGCCAAACAAGATCACTGTGCTCCAATTAGTTTTCCTAACACCTACCCTAGCATTTTTCTTCACCTTTTCCAACTCGAAAAATAAAAAATTCTTAAATCCTTTATATAACACTAAATGTTTATATATAGATGTCATAAATATGTTAATAAATTCTGCTTTTCAGTTTTCTCTCTGTTATTCCTGCATAAAATCTACCACAGGTGGAACATGACACTAAACACATAATACCACTTGTTTCACAATTAAAATAGCCCTGATATCCTACAGTGTTTCATATCCTATAACTGTAACATATGGGTTATCTAGAATAATATACAATATTTACAGTGGTCAGACCTAGCCATCTTATTTTCTTTTTCACAAATAATATATTTAGCGTTTTTATTCTCCAAAAATGCCTTAATGTTTTCCCAGGTACATCATCCAATTGTTTTTAATCTCTGCTGTGAATGCTGAGTTCCAGTTTTTATTTATGATCTTACAAACTGCATATGCATCACTCACCAAAGAAAAAAATCAAGGCTGTTGCTTTACTACTCTTATTATCAATTAAAATACAATTTACATAATCTAGCACACCTTCATTAAATAATACAGGTTGAAATTTTGTTTATATTGGCCCACATCTATACCTACTCCATTTAATAATTCATCAGGGTAAACTCTTTCCCTGAACATATCTAACAACTTAACCTTTTCTTTCTCAAAAAGATTATCATCTGAATCATCTTTATGTTATGGACCAATTGCCCCTTAACTATATTTTTCTTTTATTTTTTAACAAGAAGCATCTTTATTAATTTATCATTTATGATGTAGGCAATCATATATTAATATAAATAAAAACAAACGGCATTGAGATAGTCTCAGCTGCAAGTATTTTAC
Organism: Protopterus annectens; assembly: GCF_019279795.1. NCBI lineage: Eukaryota > Metazoa > Chordata > Ceratodontiformes > Protopteridae > Protopterus > Protopterus annectens. Next base: position 206,197,986 of record NC_056730.1, read on the forward strand.
ATCACAGACCACACTGAAACAATTTTACTTGCAAACATTATACATCACTTATAGTCTACCCAATCATTGACATTCAAACATTACATAGCTCAAATATATTTTTCTTTTGATAATAAGCAAAATGTAAATAAACATTTGAAAGTTTCTTTCCTAAAAATATTTGAAACAAATATCTTGTTTTCTATGTTTTTACTGATAACAATGTCCAGATTATTAATATAATCCTGATGAAATTTTTTTTTCTTGAGTCAGCATGACTTTTCTAGATTTATCAGTCTTTATACCAGGTTTGTGGATGATGTGTTTATGCTATGGACAGGGGCTCCCTCTGACCTGTGTGACTTTATTGAATATCTGCACAGTACAACTTCCTTTCTTAGGTTCTCTTTTAAGCATTCCTATACTGCCATTGAATTTTTAGACATTGAAGTTTTGAGACTTACATATATGTCCTTCAATACTAAATTGTTTATGAAAGGGTGCTACAGAAAGTCCTTGTTGCATAGAACTAGTATGCACCCTTCCCATGTTTTTTTTTTAATATAGTCAAGGGATAAGGAATGTGAGTTTCCAGGCTTAATGTTGGTGAAGAAGGGTTTATGAATGAACTAACTACCCTTAGATGCCATTTTAGGAACAGGGGTTATAAAAAGAACAAGATTACCCAAGGTTTTGAATCGGGTGTTGCATTAAGATCCACACAAGCGAGACCTTATTTTTCCTATACAGTAGATAACAGTATTGCTATTGCCAGTTCTACCAAAGAGAAAAGTTTTGTATTTCCCGTACATTATAGTAGTGATACTACAACCATAACTAATATTATTAGGAAGCATTGGCCTGTTCTACTTACAGATGGCAAAATCAAAGGGGCAGTGGGTGAATGTCCAACATTTGTTTTTAAGAATAAGATGAATCTTAAAAGGATGCTGTGCTATCCAGACAAGGTCAGAAAATATAAGGTAGCTATAGATAAAGTGGGTACTTTCCCTTGCCGTAAATGTAGATATTGTAAGTATATAGATGGCAACAGTAGTTTCACAAATCCAGATACTGGGGTGACATCTGACTTCAAGGTTAAGACTGACTGCAACACCAAGGATATTATTTATCTTACCCAATGTATTACATGCTCATGTTTCTATGTTGGCAAGAGCAATCATAAATTGAAGGAATATATAAGGAAACATCTGTACTCTATTAATATACAGTATATGTGTAATGCCCTAGCTAAACATGCTGTGGCCAAAAGGGCTGACCATGAATTCAGGTTTTGTCTTATAAATGGAGTGTATTCAACCCCTGGATTAGGAGATATCAGAAGTAGAATATAGATGGTTGAATTACAATGGATCATGAGATTACAATGATGCTAATAAGGGGCTAGGGCTTAATGAAGATGTGTCCCTGAAACCTGTTCTTAAGTCATTCAGACTCCACAAATGATAGGTAGCAGTTCTTGGTTTTCATTTTTATTTTTATCTGCGTTATTAGTTAGACTAATATGTTATACATTCCTGTTTTTATTTTATTAAAGTATGCACAATATTTATATACATTTTTATATTAATATATGTATATGTTTTTATTTTTTTTTTTCAAGTAGACATGTATGTATTTTTGCTTTATTGATTTCAGTGGGCATGTGTCTAGCACTGTTGTTTTCTGATTGTTACTGTGATTATTTAAGAGGCTGGCTTTATCTGTGTTATGCTCTGATGAAGTGATATTGTATGTATGGTGAAAGTGCTTATCTGTATTAAAGCATACTTGACTGGACATGCCCCTGAGTTTCTGGTCTGCACATTATTTGGTTTTACATTATTTTTTATTTTGTGCATACCAGTTTATCTTTGAGCTGATCTGTTTGTTGTGCTAATTTCTTTGATAGCACTATAATTAAGAGCAATGTTTGTGAGAGGTATGAATCTAACATTTTTAGGAAAGAACCTTTTTTCAATGCATACCTCCATTTCAACAGCCAGCATCCCTTGCAGCAGAATAGAAACCTGATAAAGGGTTAGTTTATCAGATTAAGTCGGTTAATGTCAGACGATATTATGTTTCAAGAGGAGAGACTCAAACTTTGTGGTTTATCTAAAGATTGTGGTGTCCCTTCAGAGTTGGTTGATGAGTGGTTTACATGGACATTGGAGGAAATGATTACAGAATATGGGCCACTCCTACGAAACCCACATTCTGTACAACACAAGGAAGCAAAAGATGGCAAACTATCACAAGCTATGGTGATTCAATATAATGATATTTTCTCCCTTCAACAAGCAATAACTAGTCATTGGAACACTGTTGTTGGCACCCTTGGGTTGTTGGACCAGGTGGGGGCAAAAACCCAGGCTTATATAAAAAACCTGTAAAAATTCTAACTTTTGTTGGAAAATAACAAAGAAGTGTTTAACATAGTCAGCAAAAATGTGGGGATGAAAAGTTGTTGGACCTGCAAGCAATGCAGATTCACCTTACAAGGCTCTCACTTTTTGGTCACAGGATACCTAAAGCTGATTACCATTAACAGGAATTATAACTGAAATGAAGGGGGTTGTTTATATTGCCTTCTGCTCTTTGTGCCCTGCATTGTATGCTGACAAAACCATTGGCTTTCTCAAAACCAGAATCTATCAACAGTTTTAAGCTATGAAAATAGCAGAAACTACTAATGCCCCTTTTAAGCATTCTAGAGTATGCAAACATTTTTAGAAAATTTGTTTTTACAGTTTAGTCCCAGTCCCTATTATAGGAGGAGACTGAGAACGTTGATTAGAATAAAATAACATGAGTTTTTTTTTTGGCAGCTCTTAATGCAACAGTTGTTCCAGGTATTAATGATTTTGTTAGCATTAATCCCATTCTAAAAGGTAAGGCTTCTATTATTTGATTTTCTATTCTGGATGCAGTATACATACCTGTTTAATTTATTTATTATTTTTACTCAAGTGAACTTTTTAATAAATTTTACTAAACCTGGTATTGTTTTCAAAATTTCTTATTGAAAGGCTACTATTTGATTGTAGTTTTAGCTATTTGTATTTCTCCATGCTTTTTGTCTTTTTGTGGTAAGTCTCTTTAAGAATTCTCTTTAAGAACTCAATTTGATGCCATTGAGGCTTCTTAAATGGAGTAAACAAGTTCTACAACTGTTTCTGAAGAAGTTTTATATGTTTTAGAATCAAAGAGCTTAAACTTGATTAAAATATGGCATTGTGGCATTCTGTGCAGCATTTTTTGTTTTTTATATAGTTATTTAATACGCTGTTTTGTGCAAGTTGTCTTTAGTAAGTAAGAATAGAGACTTATTGAAAGAAACAATATTTTCAGCTTGTTTGAGAGAGCTGGGGAGAGAGTTCCAACAAGCTGGAGCAAGTTTAGAGGAGAACTTTTCACAGCTAACAAGGGTAAAGAATGGCCTTGAAAAAAATAAGAGAGCTAGAGTAACAAAAGAAATAGTTGTAGATTTTGAATTTTAATTTATTAAGAAGGGAAAGACAGTATCATTGATTTAGAAGTTTATAGGTGAGAGTATTTGAAAGAAGAGAGACCCTATCAGTCATGGATAGACACTTTCCTGTGTATGGCAGTGGTGTTCAGTTTTATTGGAGAGAGAGGTAAAATGTAGATATTGATTTTCAGATTTTGGAAGTGTTTATAGTATATGTGTCACTCCATTCCTTTTCAATGCACTTCTCTGTCCTTGGCTTGTCGTATGACTTTTTTGTGTTCCTGTCCTACCTTCTTATCCTCTCCATTTACCACCATGTCAACTATTGATTTATATTTGTTTATTACATTTGTTTACCGGGATAGTCTGACTGCACAGAAAGTCACCTATTTTCAGCAGAGGCCCAGGGACAACAACTTCAGAAAAATAGCAACATTAAATAAAGATCATAGTAAACAGAGGTATATTTAGGTATATTTAAGTAATCGACAAATATGCAGAATTTAAATAGAATCACTAATTAATTGCAGCATCGTGTAAACAGTTATGAAGTGTATTTGGATATTTATTTGGTAGAAGGTGAGAAAAGGAGGAAATTTAAGACTAATATTAAGAGGTGAGAGAGATAATGTTTTCTGATAGTTAGATGGAAGAAAGGGGAGAAGTAGAGGACAAAGAGGAGATTTTGGACCAATAACTAAGGAATGCGGTGCTTAGAAAAAAATAAGAGAAAGCAAGGGGCAAGACATGTTTCATCCAGAAGTTCTAGATGTATAGAGCCAGATATGTTTTAGTTATTCTCTTGTTTGTGCTTTAAATAAATTGTTATTTACTGTGATTCTTAGAGTGAGAGGAAGGGAGCTTCAAATTTTGGTCAGGAAAGAGGATTACAAATAGTCACCATCTGACTTATTTTCTGTAATGCTTAATAAAATTTTGTCAGTGGATCTCAGCTGTCTACTTGGGTTATAATGCTGGATAATATTTTTCAAACTAGGGCATTTGTCTGCATAATAGATGAGTTTGTGGGAAGTGACTAGTTGGGAAAGTGTAATGTATGATTGCAGTTATTTTTGTGGTCCCTAAAACACACAAAGATGTTCACCCCCCCCCCTGTGAAACCAATTGCCTCTTTAGTAGGGTCAAAAACACAACCACTTGCTATGTACATGGATATTAAGTTAAACCATTCTACACCACTTACACCCACATTCTTATAGAGTCATGGGACTTCCTGACTAAGTTCATGGACATAAAATGTAATGCAGACTATTTTTCCTCACAATTGACATTAAAGATTTATTTAGTGTTATTCCCCATGACATAGGGATGGCTTGGTTTGAGAAAGGTATAGTGGACTTTGACTTCTTTTACCCCTTAGAATTTAGACTCGTGTTGAAAAACATAGAGTTAGTACTTAAGAACAATTTTCTATTTTTCCAGGGGGAGTACTACAAGCAGATAGGTGGGGTGGCTATGGGGGCCTCTTGTGCCCTCATATTTACCAACATAGTTCTTTTATACTGGGAACAACATTATCCCTGGGATTCATTAAATGAATGTTTCCATGCAGGAAGAGTGTGGCTGCTTCTGCATGGAATATGGCCACTGAGCAATTCAGGAAATAGCTGATCTGACGTGCACGAGCGTACTGCTGACACTGTTCGGACACGGAAATCCATGCAGAATGCTAATTACCACATTTGCTGGTGAAAAACATGCAAATGAGGTGAATTAGCAATTCAGGAAGCAGGCAGGCAGCCGTGCAGAAACAGTGCTAGTTACAGAAATGTGTTCGGTTACTAGCCAAATGCATTTCTGCAAATAGCAAAACAGAGGCATGACAGCTCAAATAAAAGCATGTATTATAAAATTTAGGCATGCCAATGGCCAAATATATGGCCATTGGCATGGGAAAGTGTTAAATTTAATTAAAAAAATCTAAGTTTTTTTTTTTTTGGCCGATCTCGACCGTTAAAGCATAGGGCAGTGGCGTGCAAATGGGATTGTGCCGAAAATTTTAAAAAAAATTTAAGAACTCAATTTTAGGGGAAATCTGCATTTTGCCATTATAGTCAATGGCATGCAGAATCAAAACATTACCAGGGAACACTGGTTGTCAAGGGGAAAGGGTCCGTGTCAGAGCAGTAACTATGGACTAAGGCAGTGGGGTATGCAAATGATGGGAAATTTACTGAATCACAAAATATTCTAAGTCCACACACTGCACCTAACCATATAGGGGCTAGAACAGGATAGTGTAGGCAGGAGGAGCAGCTAACATGAAAAGGGGGTGCGTCATGCTTGCTGTAAGCACATTGGAGCTCCGTTGCCTGGGTTTACACTTAGCTAAGCACAGCTAAATAAGGGTGTGTGTCTGAGGCTGTAATGTCTTAAACTATGACATGAATAGCATGTTCGCATCCAGGGAGGGCCATTTCTGCTAAAATTGGTTTACCTTAGCTAAACGGGTATGCCTGGTGCACACTGGGACGTAAACAAAAAAAAAATGGAAATAGCAGCACTATTTACATTTAGGCAGCAGGTTTGCTCGCCATGCCTCGGGGGTTAAAAGGGGTGGAGATGGGAAGGGGGAAAAGAAAAAAAAAAGGAAATAGCAAAATACATCCACTCAAATACAAGCAAAATAGCTGGCAGGTCGAATGTCTCAAGGTCAGCCAATCACACAGGCAGTATTTGCAGCACACCACTATAAACTATGCAAACACCTTCCACTCTGTTTTTTCCCACAAGTTCTGCACCATAGTTGTACACATCCAAGGGAATTTTAACTGACAAAACTAGCAAAAAATGTTAGGGGCTGCTGTTGCTTTGATCTATCAGTATGTGCAAGAGGCCGAGGGTGCTGAGGAGGATAATGCTGACAGCCGACTCAGACCGAGGAGGAGGAGAAGAGTGTTCAGATCCAGGGTAACCTACTAGGGGCTACATAATCTGGAGATAGTAAAGTGCTACAGGGTGGGGAGGGACATACTTCAGCAACTTGTTGAGCTGTGCCGGCCTCGCCTCAGACCCAGAACCAACAGAGGGGAACCCATCCCTGTGGATACCAAGGTGTGTGTAGCTTTAAGAATACTAGCTACAAGTACTTTCCAAAGACCAACAGGGGGTATCATGGGGGTCTCACAGGCATCTGCATCCAGGATACTCCACCGGTTCCTGGATGCCATGTGACCACATGCTGCTGAGCACAATTACTTCCCCAGCACCTGTGATGAGAGGTACAGCAATATGCGTCTCTTCCACCATGTAGCAGAATACCCAGAGTTACTGGGTGCCATAGACTCCATGCACATCCACATCAAAGCACCACCCAGTGACCAGGGTAGGGTCTACCTAAACCGCAAGGAGTTCCACTCCATCAATTGACAGATCATGTGCAATGCTCAGGGCATTATTATAGCAATAACCCACGCCTGGGTGTGGGTAATGCTGGATTTACCCATGGTTGGTGTGGTTTGGTCCTGAGGGCAAAGCCCGAGGGACCAAACAAAGACAACCGTGGGTAAATCCAGCATTACCCACACCCAGAAGTGGTTATTATTATTAATGACATTATTTAAGAAAAGAAATAATTACTTTTCTTAAATAATGGCATTGTATAATGCCTCTTTGCTGCCCTTCCGCAGCTGTCTGGTATTCCGCGGCAGTTCTGATGTACTGCGCATGCCTCACGCAGTACATCAGAGCTGTGGGCAAAAGCAACGGAGAAAGCAAGATCTCCGTTGCTTACTGTCTCGCTATGTTAAATGGGTTTAACATAGCGAGACAGCTTTAAAATAAGCAACGGAGATCTCCATTGCTTATTTTAAAGCTGCCTCGCTATGTTAAACTCATTTAACATAGCGAGACAGGTTTAAAAAGCAACGGAGATCGCAAGATCTCCGTTGCTTTACACACTGTGTCGCCATGTTAAAGGAGTTTAACATAGCGAGACAGCTTTAAAAAAAGCAACGGAGATCTGCGTTGCTTTTTTTAAACTTGTGTCACTATGTTAAACTCTTTTAACATAGCGAGACAGTGTTTTATACTAACGGAAAAAGTCCGGGCGACCGGACCTTTTTCCGTTAGTATATTGAGGGATTTACAACGGGCACGCTGGTTGGGCTGGCCAATCAGCGTGCACGTTTTAGAGGAGGCATTGTATAATATGAATGTGTGTGCTGGTAGCCCTAGAAGCTACCATGTCTCCCACATCTGTCATTTGTCACAGCAGTACCAGGCGTTTGCCAGTGGGGACATCTGATATGGCCATCTGGTGGGGAATGCTGGCTACGCTCTGGAGCCGTGGCTGATGGCACCCATCAGAAATGCACACACACCCACACAACAATGCCATAATGAGGCACACGCACAAACCAGGATCATTATAGAGCATGTGTTTGAGATGCCCAAGTCACAGTTCTGCTGCCTTGACATATCCAATGGAGCCTTGCAGCACTTTCCAGCCACATGCGGACACATGTTCATAGCATGTGCCATGCCACATAATATGATCCTGTGGAAACAGCTGCAGCAGGAACAAAAAAGGGAAGGGTCACACAGCCCCCCCACCATTGCCAAGGTCTCCACAGGCACAGAGGGACTCGGTGGAGGAACATCCTAAGCCTGTCCCTGTAGGCAGATGGAGGTGTGCCCAGTATGCCCTGTCCTTGGAAAAGAGGCAACACATAGCACATACACTGACACTGTAGGGCCCGAGGGACTGATATCTCTCTCTGACTTGCACACACAGTAAAATGGATACCAAACATCACACCACCTATACCTTACCATGTATAGGCAGTGTACTGAGTGCATCTGACATAGTCAGCCATCAAGCACCATCCTCACAACTGCCTCAGGCACAAGGTAAGTCAGTCTTCTTAACAATAAATGGATGGAGTAGAATGTTCTGATAGCATATCTATGGTATTGATGCAAGCATGCAAGGGAATGGGGTGGCTTACTGGGATTGCAGCAGATAACTGACAGCTGTGTGGGACAGCAGGAAGTATATTCCTAGTACTGGCTTACCCACACTATGCAGTACCACCCTAGTTGACAAATACCACTGCAGTATATGTGGTGAGCCAAATAACTGAGGGTCATAGGTCACATGCATGGATGTCAAAGTGGGGGTTCCATACTGATCCCAGCCTCACCCAGCAGATCAGCTGTAGAAAACCATACAGAAATGCCTGTCAAAGGCCCCCACAATATGACATCCATGAAATTCCCACCTACAGACTTACACAGTGATATCACAGCAGGTCTGGCAGTGGCACTATGACTCTGAAAGGTAAGAAGTCTGAAACTACAAATGTTTATACTAGAACAATCTGACCTGTGGTTGATACTGTTTTGCCTGTAGTCTCAAAGATAGGGCACACCACTATGCTAAATAGGACCAAAATGTTAAGTAAATGTCAGCACAGTCTATCCAAATGTATATCATGTACAGAAGAGTCCCCCCCCCATAGTCTCATAGAAATGCAGTAACATGTCTCTAGCCTTAAGCAACATCCAACTGTCAACTAGAGTGATGGCTCAACATGAATAAAAAGCAATTGTCAGTAACACCCAGTCAACTTACTGGTGCCATCCCAGGAGGGTCCACTGCCGGCAGCCTGGGAACATTTGATCATTAGAATATACTGCCTTGCTACAGATGGCCTGCATCTGTCACATCTGGCCTACAGACCTCTGGAAAATGCCCATGCCTCACCGACAGAGCCCTGTTAGGGAGTGTCATGGGGTCCATAACACCACACAACACAGTCTACAAAATGCAAATAAAGGCTATGCTGCTAACTGCTAGGAGCAAATCTATCAGCCTCAGAGAGCCAGAAATCTGGACAAAGCCATGAATAATGGGGTGATAAAGGTCCAAAGGGAGTGACTTGCAAAACACTTTTCCTTGAAAACCACACTCATTTGGGTAACCAACCAGATATATGAGTCATGAATCTGGACATTCTGTGATACTCTGAACTGTCGACAGACAGGGCTAGGAGTCTAAACATAAGAATGCACTCATTGCAGGCAGTCCAAAAACTGGAAGATGGTGACATGTCTGCACCCACAGCCATGGGGAGTAACACACCATTCCCTGATTACTCATCCTATGCAACATCCTGACCCCAAAATGTGGCCAGCCAAGCAAAATGAGGTGGGCCATACATATATGTGAGACACACACACACACACACACACACACACACACACACACACACACACACACACACACACACACACACACACACACACACACACACACACACACACACACTCACACACACACACACACACACACACACACACACACACACACACACACACACACACACACACACACACAGACTTTTACATTTGTCAGGAATGAGATTACAACTCCTACTTGATTAGTTACTTGTACTATAGTGTTACACAGTAACACTCATCCTACCACCCAACACTACAACCTGTGAGATATGCATTTATATAGCCAAATTGGAAGCAAAGCTCTCTTCACCCAAGACTGGACTAGACAGTCAAGAGGAGAAGGTAAACACTTGCACCACACCACACTCATCACATAGTCCCTCAAAACCTACACCACCAAAGCACACACATAGAAACACAAAATACACGCCTACATTTGTGAAGGCTGTCAATAAAAATCTGCTCAAGCAACAGAGACCTCCAAAGCAGAAATGCAAGCAACTTCCACAACCCAGAACAACCCAAATGACACATAGCCCACAAACTCAGTGTGTCACTCAAACACAGCCCATAAGGCATAACAACGTACCCAACAGTCTAGTCATAGGAGACTCTATAGTCAGGCACACTGATGTTCCACTCACCAGTCTAAACAAGAAGAAAGTTACTGTCAGCTGCCTGTCAGTTGCCAGGATCCACCACATAATGCATGCACTCAGTTCACTCCACAACAAGTACAACTATGACTATGACATTGTCCACGTTGATGTGAATGACCTGAGACATATCTCCCTGGTCTACATGAAAAGAGACATGGAAGAGCTCACCGATCTTGTAGCCAAGGCAGGTATGACCCTAGCCATGAGTAGCTTCCTGCCATCACCCAGAATGATACCACAGTACAAGGACAAAATGATTGACTTCAACAATTAGCTAAGCGTCTGGTGTCATTCTAAGGGGATCCAGTATCAGTCTGCCTGGGATGCCATGATTGACAGACCACAATGCTTTGCCAGAGATGGCCTGCACCTGTTACCCTTGGGATTCTGGATATGGCTAAGGCTCTTGCCACCCCATATAGCACCTTTTTTAGGCAAGGTTCAAATGACAAATTCACCACCATAAAAGGTACAAGCAAGAAAATCTGAGGGTAATTCTACTCAATGGTATAAGTCTAAACCTCAAAATGTACTCACTCGAGGCACTCCTTAAAATGGAGAATAACAACATCTGTGCAGTGACCGAGACCTGGATCAAGGATCCAGACAGCACCCCTGTATTACCAGGCTATAATTCATACCACACCATCTGGCCACCTAACCTGGACTGAAACACTAAAGGCAGAGGCGTGTCCATATTCATTAAGGATATCCACAACTCCAGGCTAGTTGCTCAGCATAATGCATCCAAGATTATCCAAGTGCAACTAACTCTGGGCAAGATCATAATCCAAATTGCACCACCATGCCCAGGATTCCCACTCCTCATTTCTTGATAAACTGGAAAATATTAGGGTACAACCCAACACCCTAATAATGGGCAATTTCAATTACCCCACTATTAACTGGGAAAAATACTCATGTACCAACTTTTTTGCTCAACATTTTCTGGAATTCATAAATTCCAATGCCTTGGATCAACTTATCCACACCCCCACCAGGGACAGCAATATCCTAGACCTGGTCATTACCAACATTGGCGACCGGTGTTCCACACATGGGGTCAGTTCCTCGTTGGTCAGATCTGACCACAAGCTAATCACCCTAGACATCCACATCCCTCCCCCACCCTCCTTAGGGAAAGCACTGTGAAAGATTTTTCCAAAGCTAACGTCATGCTTCTTAAGACAGAGGTGACAAACTTTATGACACCCATGCAGACAGACAATCGAAGTACAACTGTTGAATCCTACACAAATGCACTTTATAAGCATTTACACAAGTGCATGGATCATGCTATCCCTAACAGAACCAAGATGCTATCCTCCAAAAAAAGGAAGCCTGTCTGGTGGTCTCCTGCCATAAACAAACACTACAACAGAAGAAAGAAACTGTTGCAAAAAAGAGTAAAATCTCATAATTGGAGGAACTGTCTGGTCAGCCTCAGTAAGAAGCTGAGATCGCTCATAAAACCCTCCAAAGCTAGTTACGAAAACAAAATTGACACTGATTCTAAAGATAACCACCAAGCATTCTATAGCTATGTCAAGAATCTCAATGGCAACACTCAGATCTGCTCTGAGTTACAGCACAGTGGCACCAAATATACAGAACCAACTGATATTGCCAACATCCTGGCAGATAGGTTCAGTGCTAACTTTACCCTCCTCTCACCCCCTAAAGGGCCCATCTCTATACCAGAAGAATGCACATTTCCTGTAATCATGGCTGCACAGGTAAAAAACACACTCTCCAAAGCCAAGAACACAGCATCCATGGGACCTGGCAACATCCCAGGCTGTGTTCTAAATGAACTACAGAATGAATTGGCACCACACCAAAGTAGCATGTTCAGTCATAGCCTCACCTCAGGCTTTGTGCCAACTGAATGGCGAACAGCGATGGTTATCCCACTCCACAAAGGGGGAGCCACCATGGACCCTGGGAACTACCACCCCATTAGCTTGATGAGCCTGGTCTGCAAAGCCATCGAACATATCATCATGAAACTTATAAAAAGACATTGGTAATCTCCAAACTCTGGACTCCATCCAGTTCTGGTTTGTAAAAGGCAGATCATGTCTCCTAAACCAGATAGACTTCTTTGAAGCAGTCACCAAAGCCATATACGAGGTTAAGGTGGTTCACACAGCCTATCTAGATCTTGTCAAGGCTTTCAACACCATCCCCTACTCTATAATTATAAACTAGGTATAAATCCCATGTCACAAGATGGGTTGCCAAATGGCTCACTGACAGAACCCATAATGTGAAAGTAGCAGATTCCAAATCCGACTTCAGACCAGTGACAAGTGGAGTACCACAGGGTTCAGTCCTGGGTCCTCTCCTGTTTGGTATCTACTTCTCTAAGGTACAGGCTAAAACAGAAAGTCTTTGGATAATGAAGTTCACAGATGACTGCAAACTAGGAGCCATAATAGAAACTTCTAACGATGTAGACATCCTACAAAAGGGCCTCACTGATACAGATGCCTGGTGTCAAAGCCATGGCCTCAAGCTCAATGCCAAAAAGTGCATTGCCATCCCCTTTGGTAAAAACTCTGTACCCATGAACTACCACATAGGCGGTAGTCTACTTAACACTGAAAGTATGATAAGAGACTTTGGGATACCGGTGGACAGTAGTGTCTCCTTTGATAATCACATCACCACAGTATTCAGGAACTCCTACATGGCACACCTCATCACAAAAGGTTTCTCATCCAGGAAAAAAGAGATCATTGTTCCCCTCTACTCATCACTCATTAGACCCATTATAGAGTACAATACCCTTTTGATATGTACCTCACAAGACATCTACAACAACTGGAAAGGCCACAGAAATACCTCACAAAGAGGATTACCAGCCTTAAGCAGATGCCCTATGCAGACTGTCTCAAAAAACTCCAGCTTTGCTCCATTGCATATCGCCTACTCAGAGGCAATCTCTGCCTAACATAAAAAGCTATGTCAAATCCAGAGCTGTTGGACATGCTTCACTTAAAGAAGTCCCAATCCCTCCAAGCTACACGCTCTAGGGACCTAAATCTTGTCACCACAATAAACAAAACATGCTGGAGGAATAGATTTCTGTCCCAGAGACTTCCCATACTCTGGAACAAACTACCTATCTATATCAAATAAAGCTCCTCATTAGCACTCTTCAAGACAAATCTTGATGATTGGATGGGAAATAGGAAATTCACACCAGGGATCACTTCTGTGGCTATGCTCGACAGGGGCACAGGAAAATAATTTTCTTGGATGGTGAAAGCCAGAGTACTTTTTCGGCTAGGCTTATATAGGTCAGAAGGCCACTAGCCTAGTACCTACCTATGAACCTATACACAACTTGATGGGTACGGGTTCCAAACACAACACTGGCAACTGTGATCCTGTGCATGCATACTGTGTGTCTATGCTCGACAGGGGCACAGGAAAATAATTTTCTTGGATGGCGAAAGCCAGAGTACTTTTTCGGCTAGGCTTATATAGGCCAGAGGGCCACTAGCCTAGTACCTACCTATGAACCTATAATAGTGTGGTACCACAACTTGATGGGTATGGGTTCCAAACACAACACTGGCAACTGTGATCCTGTGCATGCATACTGTGTGTTTGGTCGACACAATATCCTCTGTGGTTGAGGGCGTTAGCAATCTGAGGTGTATTCCACCCACCACACTTACCATTGTCCACTCTACTAGAGCTGATGTCAACCACCATAGACTGAGATACAACCCCTCAGCCCTATAAGCTGTGAGGTACATGTAAGCACTGTTACACAGACCTGGGAAATGTGTGCAGATACAGCTGCACCTTGACAATGACATGGTCTATGGTGATTTCTGCAGGGCCACATCCTGCTGACACACAGACACCTGGAAAACAAACAGAATACAGCATGTGAGAACACATTCACATAGTGTTACTAACACCAATAATGCATCATGGCTGAAAAAATACACATACACGCTGATGTGTACCCATTGCAAATCCCAGATGACAGCACCTTACACAGCACTAAATATCTACACTCTACTAAAGTCACTCTGTGCATCAGACCCATATTAGCATGTCCCTGGATCGGTGGTATGGATGGCATGGATGTGGCACAGGTATCATCATATGCACAGGGTGTAATATGGGATTGCCAGAAGCCTAGGCTGGGCTATACGGTTGACTTCATGTGTGTGTGTTTGAGGGGTGTTCATTAAATGGGCTGTGCAGGGATGGTGTGTGTGTGTGTGTGTGTGTGTGTGTGTGTGTGTGTGTGTGTGTGTGTGTGTGTGTGTGTGTGTGTGTGTATGGAGTTGACTTGTCTGATGGTGATGTGTGTGTTTGTATGCACACAATCATACCATGTGGGTACCCTATACAGGGGTATTTTGGACAGCTGTGGGCCATACATGGCAGGGTGTACAGTTCACCGTCTTTGGCCATGGACATGGGAACTGGGCCTGAAAAAGGTATCACCAGCACCACCAAGCTTGAGTTCAGATGCAGTACTACTCCCTGATGGTGACTGCTGCCTGCTGGATCCATGTCTCTGTTGGGACTGGCCAGGATCACATACCCATGGCCTGCTGCATCATGGCGTGGACAGCACACCCCCCTTCAATAGTGCTGGTGGTACTGCCAGTATGGGAATGTGATGGTATATGGCCACATAAACCCTCAGTTGATCATGGTGCTGCCCTACATCCACATGGCTGCTGGCCATCATCCACCAAACACTCAAGCACAGGTATTCCATGGTCAAGGAGTGCCAAGGTCTCCCTTCACCATCTATCCATGATCTCAGTATGCTCACAGATGGCTGCAGTGAGTTCACGAATATCACTATGGACACCAGGGATGTGCTCATCCATGACCCTGCATATATGTCTGGTATTATGTTCCTTACATGCCTGTGCCCACATGACAGCCTGAAACATGCATCTGGTGACTGCTGCTATGGCACTTTCAACAGGGGCATGATGGGCTGTAATCCTCCTCTGAGCACCCCTGCCCATCTGCCTGTGTAGGATCTCAACAGCACTCTGGCTATGGCTAGTGCTGCACCCTCACTTGCCATAGTCACCATAGTAGCCTGTTCCATGCCACCACCTACCAACTGTCCATTATCTGTGGCCACTGGTAACGAGGTATGTGTGGGCATTGTGACTGTGTGCAGAGATGAGTTTGACAATAGTGCGATGCCAAACGATGGCACAGATTCAGCCCCTGTCAACACGACCTGTGTCTCAATATGAGTATCATCATGGTGAGAGTTTGCAGAGTCACTGACATCAGTATCAGAGCAGGAGGGACTGCAGCCACCATGTCCACCTGTGAGGGAAAAACATATGTAAATAACTATTGGCACTATAAGGTTTGCTGGTACACTCACACACACACACACACACACACACACACACACACACACACACACACACACACACACACACACACACACACACACACACACACACACACACACACACACACACACACACACACACACACACACATACACACACATATACAGGTGAGGTGTCTCAAGGGCATTACACAGACCTCACATTAGCTGACTGGGAGCATTCATGACCACAGTCAGGCAATAACATACACACTCTGGACAGACCCTCAGCATCATGCAGTGTAGCCCTTTCCAATTACCATTACTACTAATACACAGCTCTGGGATACATGAGTGGTCTTAGTAGGTGATGTCCCTTCAAATAGCACACACTGCACCCATGTAAATTATTGCTGTTCACCTGTATATCACTGTGGCAACTCTTACAGAACATACCTCCCAACTGTACAGGGCTTTGCTGAATGTGTACATGTGTGGCTCATATGTCTGATCTGTTCCTCATAACTCCTGTGTTTGTCTGATGCATTACTGGATTGACCTGTGGATTAGTACCACTAATTAATGTCTTAATTTGAGGTGCAGACTGCATAACCTAAAGTACATGTATGTTAAAACAAAGCTGGTTATGCAAACAACTTCCCAAGATTACAGTGGATATAGTAAGTGTACACACATCTGTTAGCATGCCAGGTTTTTGTGATATATCACATGAGACCTCAGAAATCAGATCATAACATTGCCATCATTTCATATGACATATAACCTGTGCAATCTAATTGAAGAACATACACATCAGTTACAGGTAACATATGATAAATGAAATAGGTACAATAGGCTGGTTGCATGAATGTGCACACCCTTAAAGTAATACTCTGTTAAAGCACCTTTTGATTTAATCAAAGCATGCAGTCCTCTTGGGAAGGTGTCTATCTGCATGGCACATCTTGACTTGCAAATGTTTGCACTCTTCCTTGCAAAACACCTCTGATTATGTCAGATTGCAAGGGCATCCCCTGTGCACTGCCCTCTTCAGGTCATCCTGCATATATCCTATTGGACATAGGTGTGGGCTCTGACTTGGCCAGTGCAGAATGTTGCATGTGTTTTGGTGAAGTCATCCTTTTGTAGATCTGGATATATGGTTTGGGCCATTGTTGTGTGGAAAGGTGGAATTCCTCACCATCCACAGCTATGTGGCAGACACCAGAAGAATTAGAGCCACAAGGGACCAGTATTTAGAACTGTTCACAATCCCCTCTAACTTGGCTACAGCCCCAGAGTCAGCTTGTGAACTGCAACCCCAAAGCAGGACACTGCCATCAGCATGCTTTACCATGGGTGTGTTGTTGTGGTGATGTGCAGAGGTGTTATTGTGCCAAACACACCTGTCAGAATTGTGGCCAAAGAGTTCAACAGTGGTGCCATATTACCGTAACACATTTTCCCACTTGCTTTTTGGAGACATGATGTATTGTTTTCAGACTTTCACCAGGCCTGGATATTGTTTGGTGTGAGGAACTTCTGCCATCTTCCAACCCTACCCTATAGGCAGGACATATGGAGACCATGGAAGATTGTTGTGACATGTAGTACACACCCTATACTTTCTGGAGATTCCTGCCACTCCTTCACTGTTGCTGAAGGGCTCCTGACAGCCTCTTGGGCCAGTTTTGGTCTTGTATTTTCATAGACTTTGTTGGGATGTCCACTCCTTTCGAATGTCACTATAGCCCCATATTTCCACCACCTTTTGATGATTGTCTGCACTGTGTTCCATGGTATGTACAATGCTGTGGGAATGATTGGGTACCCTTCTCCAGGCTGATATATCTCAAACATGTGGTCCCTTAGCAGCTTTGTCAGCTCTATGTGAACCATGGCTGCTGCTGTAACAGGCAACTGGGTATATGTTAGGATAATCCTGGTAGGATGGCTGAGCATTATTTGCTGTTAATCAAAGAGTCTCTGTAATTGATGGGAAGTGTGTACCAAATAAGATGTACTGCTGTAGTTATATTGAAAGCTGCCTCAACACAGTAGTAGCTTCAGCCTGTGCACACATATACATCTAGGTTGTTGTACTATTATTATGTGTCATTATTGTTCTCCTAATAAATTTGTTTGCTTTAAAATTGAATTGTAGAGGTTATAGGCCACATGAAAGGTTGGGAGTATTTTGAACTTGTCTATTGTTCTCTCATTTTTGTATATCACAAATACTTGGCATTCTAACAGGTGTGTACACAATTTACATGACTGTATATCACTAATTTATACAATATGACCCTAGTTTGGGCCTTTGCCCCCTCCCCCCATTTTGTCAGTCTTTGTCCAGATGTCCTGCAATGACAGGTTGTGAGGTATCCAAACAACAATCGGACAGAAGGAAGGGCACAATGATTGGGATTGGCTCCTTTTATTACCATCAAGGAATAATAAATACTCATAAAATATAGCATGATGCAATGCAGTAAACACCACCACAAGTGAACATGCAGATATTGCCAAATGACTGAGTGTAACAGTTGTGTGCATGGTGGCATGCATTAACTTTAGCATGCCTGGGGTACTGGTGAGCCACAATAGGAAAATCCCATACTTAATGGCTTCAGGCTACTGTCCTATGTGCAGACCAGAGGAACCTATGTAGTTGTGAGGGAGCGGTATTGTCAGCAGAGTCACATTAGACATTGGTACAAGATTAACGCTACTTTTCTGCACAGGTACAGTACACACTATGATATTACACAATTTGCTGTCCTTCACCACAGATGTGCACTTATGTGCATTATTGCAACCCACCCACTAATCCGTTTTGAACTGACATATGCAGCCAGTGACTCTATAGAAGACAGTTTAAATGCTATCTCATTACATTGATCTGCACTTTGGCCTTACCTGGATGCTCCTCACCTGTTGCCTGGATGCCACCCACTTCCATGACTGCTGTTTCCCATGTTTGAGTTTGTGAAGGGGCTACCCCAAGGTTGACAAGGAGCTCCTCTGTCACATTAAGTGGGGCCTGTGTGGCTGGCCCCCCAATGGTAGATGTACGGTCCCTCACTACAGCAGTAGCCCTTTGCCAAGCACGATATATCAGGTCAGTTGCTCTATGCCTGACCTGATCATATGTGCGTCCATGATGGCCCAAGACATTCACTCTGTGGATGATCTCATCCCACAGGGCAGTCTGCTCCTGCAGATTTTTCCAGCTACAGCCAGAAAGGATGACAAAGTTTAAGATTACAGCTTCTGTGATGGCTGCTATTTCCACATCGGTGTAAGGTGGTTGCTGCTGCATGGCACTTGGAAGACATAAACAGGGAAACACATCAGAGGACCTCAGACATTGCCCAGAGTACTTTACAGAGCCAGCACATGAATATGGACTATCACTAGCCACCACTTACAAACACATCATACCACTGTACCTGGCAGCACTGTGAACATGCATTGTACTCCTGGTCCTGAAGTGTCATGATCCCCCCAATGAGGGCCAGTACATTGCATAAACCACCATTCATCATTTAAGTTTGTGTAGAGGAATGACAGTGCCCATGTTCCTTGCAGATGTAATGTCAATGGTGCTCAGGCTTTACTTGCATACAGTGTGTAATAGAGCTGGAAGCATATGCCTAGGTTCATGTAGGATGTAGACAGGAATGTTATCAGGCCCCAAGGAGATTTGCTTTTGTTAACTTCGATTAGGCAGTTTGCACCTGATCCATGATGATGAGGGGAGGGATGCATTTGCTGTGCATATCCACCTATACTGATTGTGATCCGGGGGGAGATGTTTGCCCTAAACCTGTCTGCAACAGGTTGGTTGTAGCTATGGTGTGTGTGTATGTGCTGTGATTGACCACCATTACAAGGTGGATTGGGTTGTTGCCTCTGAGACTGCAGACATATGTGAAGATGGCCTTGTGATTGCCCTTAGTGGATATGTGCAATTTTTACTCATAGTTAGCCTTACAGTAATCCACCTGTGACCTAATATACTCATTCAGACAAATTTTGGCATGCTTCCCAGTTGGTGCCTGCTCCTACTTTGCCCTGTACAACCAATATAGCATCACATTATGTGCTTTGTGGATTGCTGCTGTCCAGCAAAGGGGTTTACTCTACTTTGGGGGAGACAGGTTTTACAAGTAAGGTATTGCTGAGACCATACGGCTATGTGGGTGGTCATATATCTGTTTGTAGTAGGCATGGACACAGGGTCAGAACACAGCTGGCCACCTCTACAATTTCAAAGTGATACTCAAGCATATTATACTACCCATTTCTGTGTCAGGGCAATGCCACGACCAGTAGCTGTAGAGGTGTAACTCTGTTGGATGCACAGAAACTAAGGTTATACACGTGTACAACATGTATAGCTTATTTACCTGATGTTTTGCATCCCATGTCAAGTGTTATGAGGCAGCCACGTACACCTACCCATACATACATACATATGCACAGGTAATACCTGCTATACCTTTCTGTTCTATGTCAGTAAGGCACACTGTAATTACAATCTTGCTGCTCTGTCAGTCATGTCAACCTGTTAGGGCAGGACATCTGAAGGACACTGCACATACATGGCGGGCTATGGGCCACAATTAATGACACTTTCTTCATATTGCTGTAACACATGTGTGTCATTTGATAGTGCAGTAGCCTTTGCATTCACAGACACACCCTGGAGGATGTCTGATGCTCATATGGCAGTCAAAAAGGAGAAAGTAGTGAGGGCAGGAACTGTTAATGTGAGTATGACTAGTATGGGGACAGAGCTAGCTGATATGCTGGACAGAGGAAAGGTGGATATATTGCGTGTGCCATAGACCAGATGGAAGGGGTGTACAGCTGTGTGTATCGGAGTTGAGTACAAATAGTTCTATCGTCTTTAGCTCTCGTGGTCCTGATGGATTTGGATTTTTTGAGGTGGAGCATGTCCATCAGATCCTGATTGGACATGGCCTTGTACGTTTATTTATTTTTATTTTTTTATTTATTTAACATTTGTTGACCGGGAATGTCCGACTAGGTTCCACAGAGCCTGTTTTCAGCGGAGGCCCGGGGAGAAACGCTCACGAGAAATGAAACGTCAGGCAGAGATCACCTCTGAGCAGGCGGTATGCTACTGAATAGAGCTGAAGTTTCTTTAGTCTGGCAGAATAAGACATATGTTGGAGACCCTTGATCCTTTTGGTGAGGTACTTTTGTGGTCTCTCCAGCTGTTGCAAGTGCCATGTGAGGTACATACCAAATGGGGCATTGTACTCAATCATGGGTCTGATGAGGGAGGAATATAGGGGTATAATGACATCCTTGGATCTGGATGTGAAACCCTTCATGATGAGGTGTGCAAGGTAGAATGTTTTTCTAACCACTTTGGCAACGTGGGTGTCAAATGAGAGGTCGCTGTCTACTTGGGTCCCTAGGTCTCTGATTACTTTTTCCGTACTCAGTGGGTTGCTGTCTATGTGATAATTTGTGGGTACTTTGTTTTTTCCAAAAGGGATACCTATACATTTTTTGGCATTTAGTTTAAGGCCGTGACTACGGCACCAGTTGTCTGTTTCAGTGAGGCCTTTTTGTAGGATGTGTGTATCTGCTGGTGTATCGACTATGGCACCTAGTTTGCAGTCATCTGTGAACTTTGTCAGCCACAACCCTCCCATGTTTGCTTTAACATCTGTGAAATAAATGCCGAACAAGAGGGGTCCCAGGACAGATCCCTGTGGGACACCACTTGTGACTGGCTTTGAGTCTGACATTGCTCCAGCGATTTTAACTTTATGGGTTCTGTCCTTTAGCCAGTTTGTAACCCATCTAGTGACATAAGGGTTTACTTTTAAGCTGCTTAGCTTATCTATGATGCCTGAGTGGGGTATTGTGTCGAAGGCCTTAGCCAAGTCCAGGTATGCTGTATGGATTGCTTTGCCCTCATCAATGGCTCTAGTGACTGTTTCAAAAAAGTCAACCAGGTTTAAGAGGCAGGATCTGCCCTTTACAAAGCTGAACTGGGTGGGGTCAAGCGTCTGTAGGTCCCCTATGTCTCCGTTTATGAGTTCCATAATGATTCTTTCCATAGCTTTGCAGACCAGGCTAGTCAAGCTTATGGGGCGGTAGTTTCAGGGTCTGTAGAGGCACCCCTTGTGGAGTGGGACCACTGTTGCTGTACGCCAGTGTTCAGGTACATATCCCAAAGTAAGGCTAAGGTTAAATAGCATTTTTATGTGTGGGTTTAGCTCCTCTTGGAGTTCACGTAACATGCACCCCGGGATACTGTCAGGTCCTATTGATGCTGTGTTTTTTGCTTTGTTTAGGGCGGTTCTCACTTGGACATCTGAGATGACAGGGAGATTACATTCAGCTGGGATAAGTATTTCTTCTTTTGGGGGTGAAGGAGGCGAGAAATTTGCACTGAACCTGTCAGCCAGAATGTTAGCACTATCTGTGGGTTCAGTGTATTTTTTGTTGTTGTGAACCAACTCTGAGCATATCTGAGGGTTTCTGCCCAGGTTTCTAACATAGCTGAAGAAGGCTTTGTAGTTATCTTTAGTGTCCTTAGCGATTTTTCTCTCAAAGTTTGCCTTGGATGTTTTTATGAGAGAACGTAGTTTTCTGCTAATGTTGATCACAGATGTCTTCCCTTCATGGGATTTCGCTCTGACGTGCAATAGCTTCCTTCTTTTGTTATACAATTTGTTTATGGCTGAGGTCCACCACACAGGACGCTTACATTTGGTGGAGAGGGACTTGGATTTATTTGGGATTGCATGATCCATGCATTCTTGGAGATGTCCATAGAAAGCATTTGTGAAGGATTCGGCATTGTGGGATGTGGTATCCACTGGCACAGTGGGCTTAAAGGATACCATCTCAGTCTTAAGAAGAGTGAAGTCTGCTTTTGAGAAATTTTTCACTGTGGTCTTTTGTGCTGGGGGTGGAGGTGGGATATGTATATCCAGGGTGATTAGTTTGTGGTCAGATCTCACTAGTGAGGGGTATACTTCGTGTGGAGCATTTTGTCCCCATGTTTGTGATGATCAGGTCTAGTATATTATCTCCCTAGTGGGAGAGGTGACTAGTTGTTCCAGTGCATTTGAATTTATGAATTCCAGGAACCTTTGGGCTAGGGTATTAGGGCTAGAATAATGTACCCAATCTATGTTTGGGTAGTTGAAGTCTCCCAGTATGATGGTATTTTGTGATACATTCATATCCTTCAATGTCTTCAGGAAGGCTGAGTGGGGTTCTTGAGATTGGGAGGGTGGTCTGTAACATGCTACCAGTTGTATAGCAGTTTTGCCTATGGTTAGTTGCACCTGTATGGTCTCTGATGCTTCATGTGTTGCTACTAACCTGGAGGTGTGGGTGTCTTTTATGAATATGGACACTCCCCCTCCCTTTGTGGTTCGGCCCAGGTTTTGGGGCCGAAAAGCATGATACGAGGTATAGCCTGGTAGCACTGGGGTACTCTCAGGAGCCTTGAACCAGGTTTCAGTTACTGCACAGATGTCGATGTTCTCCATGCTGAGGAGTGCATCAAGTGCCTGCATCTTGAGATTTAGACTTCTGGCATTGAGCAGCATTACCCTTAGTTTTTTTCCATTTTTGTTTTCTAAGGAGGTGGGTTTGTCTTTTGAGCCTTGCCTAAAAAAAGCATTATGGGGGTGGCAAGAGCCTTAGCCAATATCCGGAAGCCCAGTGGTGACAGGTGTAAGCCATCCCTTGTGAAGCAGCGTGACTTGTCCAACATATCATCCCAGGCAGACAGACATTGGATCCCCTTAGAATGACACCAGTACTTGAGCCAATTGTTAAAGCTGATCATCTTGTCTTTGTATTGTGGTATCATTCTTGGTGAGGGCAAGATGCTGCTCAGGGTCAGGGTCATACCAGCTTGGGCTACATAATCGGAGAGCTCCTCTATGTCTCTTTTCATGCAGTCCAGGGAGGTACGTCTCAGGTCATTCACACCAGCATGGACAATGATGGAGTCATATTTGTACTTGCTTTGGAGTGACCTGAGTGCATGTGTTATGTGGCGGATCCTAGCTCCCGATAGACAGCTCACAGTCACCTTCTCCTTGTTCAGCCTGGTCAGTGGGACATCAGTGTGTCTGACTATGGAGTCACCTATTACTAGTGTATCAGGCAAGGTGTTTGACCTTAAGGGCTGCGATTGGTTGACACACTGATTTACTGAAGTATGTGTTGCATGTGTTTTGTTTTGAGGTGGTGGATTTTTGGATGTCTGCTTTGGGAGCCTCTGTTGTTTTGGTAAGTTTTTTATTAGAGCCTCCGAGTATGTCTTTGTGTTTTTATGTGTTTGGTTTGCAGTTGTTGTAGGTCTATGTGGGACTGGGATTGTTGTGTGTGTGGTTGCCATCTCCTCCTGTCTGGTCATGCCAGTCCTGAGTTGAGAGTTCAGCCTCCAGTTTGGCTATATAGTTGCATCTCTCACATGTATTTGTGTTTGTTGGGAGGAGGAGAGGGTTGTCTGTGTACATGAGACAATTGTAGCATTGTCTCAAGATGCCCAGATTGACCAGCTGAACTGGAGACGATGCCAGTAATCTACCACTCGACATGCTAGAACAGTATAAGGGAGTGGTATACCTTTAAGGGAAGTGGGTATTCACAGGGGTGGTAAGTAGATGTAGTGCTTTACTTATGAGAGTGCTTACTTAGTAGAGAAGTATTAAGAACAAGTGCTAGGCTTATAATACAGTGAGTAGTCTGGTTATACTAAGAGTAGAGCTTCCTTAAGGAAAAATTTGAAGAACAGACTTGGCGGAGCGTATGACCGCGCAAAGCCGTGCAAACGCGGATTTTAAACAGTGAACTACAAAAGAGCTGGAAATGGTCCCAAACAACCAATTACTACAGCTTCTTGTGCTGAGGTCACTTCCCCCAAGGACAGGTAGGCTGCTCAAGGCTCCCCACTCCCACTGGTGAGCAAAGAAACTTCCTTCTATCCAAGTAAAGTAATGGACAACACAGGAACTACACCACAGCCCAGAATACAGCAATGCCTGTAAACTAGTCTAAACTAGTTGAGGAAGGCAGGAAAACAAGGATTATTTTTTTGTTTTTTTGTTTTTTAGGTAGAAACACACAGAAAATGCAGAAACAGTGATAAATTAGTTACACAGGCTGGCACACTTTAGTGGGCAGCCTCCACAGTTAAATTAAACAAACAAACAAGCCAACAGACAGATAAAGAGGTTGGCCAAGCAGAAGTGGGATTGTCAGACAGATGAAGAAAGTAGACAGGATTATAAGGAGATGAGGTGCATGACAAAGAGAGAGGTGGCAAAGGGTGAGGATGGGGCAGCTGAAGGGTTGTATGTATGGTTGGACACCAAGGATGGAGAATAGGACCTGTACCAATTGGCTAGACAGAGACAAGAAGCTAGGAAGGATGTGCAGCAAATAAGGCTGATGAAGGATAATGGTGGAAGTGTACTCACAAGCAAGGAGATTGTTTCGAGCAGGTAGAAACAGTACTTTGCTGGACTGTTGAATGAAGAGAATGAGGGAGATAGAAGGTTAGATGATGTGGGTATGTTGAATCAGGACATGCGATAGATTATCAAGGGGGAAGTAAGGATAGCTATGAAAAGGTTTAAGAATGGAAAGGCTATTGGTCCAGATGACATACCTGTGAAAGCATGGAGGTGTTTAGCATAAATGGCAGTGGTCTTTTTAACCGGATTGTTTACTGTCATCTTGGAAAGTGAGAGGATGTGTGAGGAGTGGATAAAATGAGTTTTGGTACTGACTATGAGAATAAGGGTGGTGTGCAGAGCTGTAGTAACTGCAGAGGGATAACATTGATCAGTCACAGCATGGGGTAATGGTAAAGGGTGGTGGAAGTTAGTTTAAGAAGGGAGGTGAGCATTACTGATCAGCAGCATGGTTTCAGAAAAGAGCAGTATAGATGTGATGTTTGCTCTGAGAATGTTGCTGGAGATATGCAGAGAATGTTGGAAGTAGCTGCACTGTGTCTTTTTGGATTTAGAGACAGCATATTACAGGATGCCTAGAGAGGAGTTGTGGTATTGTATGAAGTGGTCATGAGTGGCAGAAGAATCCATAAGAATACTACAGGAGTTGTACAAGGCTAGTGTAACAGCAGTGAGTTCTGCTTTGGGAGTGACAGGTGTTTTTAAGGTGGAGGTGGAAGTACAGCAGGGATCAGCTATGAGCCCTTTCTTATTTGCAGTGGCGATGGACAGGTTGACACACATGATCAGACAGGAGTCCCCATAGACTGTGCTGTTTGCAGATGACATTGTGTTCTGTAGTGAGAGTAGGGAACAGGTTGAGGAGACTCTGTTGAGGGGGAGGTATGGTCTAGAGAGAGGAGGAATGATGGTCAGCAGGACTAAGATGGAATATATGTGTGTGAATGGGTGGGAAGATAGAGGAATGGTGAGGATGCAGGGATTACAGTTTGCAAAGGTGGATAGGTGTAAATACTTGGGAACAACAGTTCAGAGTAATGGTGATTGTTGGGGAGAGGTGAAGACAAGAATACAGGCAGGATGTGGGTGGTGGAGAAGAGTGTCAGGTGTGATTTATGACAGGCGAGTACCATTAAGAGTGATAGGGAAGGTCTACAAGAAAGTAGTGAGACCAGCTATGTTATATGGGTTGGAAACAGCATTGAAAAAAGAGGCGAGAATCAGAGCTGAACATAGCAGAGTTAATGATGTTAAGATTTGCACTGTGTGTGATGAGGGTGGACAGGATTAGTAATATGTATGTTAGGGGGTCAGCCCAGGTTGGACAGCTTGGGGACAAAGCCAGAGAGTGGCAGGAATATGTTGGTTTGGGGAATGCGATGAGGAGGTATGCTGAGTATATTTGGGAGAGGATGATGCTGCCAGGTAAGAGGAAAAGAGGAAAGCCTGAGATAAGGTGTATGTATGTGGTGATAGCGGACATGCAGGTGGTTGGTGTGACAGAGCAAGATGCAGAGTACTGGAAGACATGGAGACAGATGATCTGCTGTGGCGACCACTAACAGTTACAGCCAAAAGAATGAGAAGGTGATGTGTAATGTCAGTGTTCACAGGTTTACAATTATTTGCCAGACATAACACAAGACATCATACTTCCTCGCTTATAAATATTATTAAGCCATATAGCAACTTGAGATCTTTACAATCAGCCAACAAACTACTGGTCCAAACCTACAAAGCTAATAACTCTGCTGGTGAATCCCTGTTTGCCAACTTCGTTGGAAAATACTGGAATTCATTGCCAAACTATAGAACCCTACAATCCTCCATAAGTCTCTTCAAAAAAACTCACACAGTATTTCAAAGTGAACTGGTTTTATCCATGTACGAACCCTGATTAAGTTATAAACTAAAAGCATAATCTGTAAATATCGTAATGTGTAATTACTTAACCAAGCTCTGCTTCCAATTTGATGTCTCTTGCTTTTAATTGTGTCTGACCATGAGAACTGTGAGTCCCTATTTGGAAACATTACTAAACCATTGTACAAAACATCTTGTCTTATATTTTCTAATATTATCAAACTTCTTGTGTAAACTATGTAATGTTATCTAACTTCTTGTGTAACCTATGTAATCTTTCTACTGGAGCTTTTCTCCCCGACCCTCCGCTGAAAATGGACATGTATCCAGTTGGACTATCCCGGTAAACAAATGTAAAATAAATGAATAAATAAATAACTCTTGATGACATAACTACAAATATGAGGCACACATATAGTCAGTGTGCATAACACTGGACAGTTGAATCATATGAACTCAGTATATCACATGCAGTTCAACACACACAGCTGCAACAGTATTTCAGTATGCAATACCCTGTATAGGTTCATCACATGTCTGAGACAAACATGTATATCATATTTGTATTGTCAATTAGCATATGGATATCTGTGACATCCCTGTAGCTGGCCTAGAAGTGTCACAGTAAGTACTGTGCAATACACACTCCAGTAGTGGTCATATGTGAGCCTTCCTTTCCTGGGGTTACTCAGGGCCCTGAGCTGTGTTCTTTGTTACTGCTGACAAACACAGATGCTATGGCCATAGGTTCTGCTTAGCAATATATCAGTACATCATTTGTTGTTGAGACATAATTGTGATGCCCATGCCCTGGCCCAGCAATCAAGGAGCCTCAATCCTCACCACTAACACCAGAGAGGACATCTCATATAGGAGGAAAGGATAATAAATACACACAGTAAAGTGGAATTTCCCTTAAAAGCACACATGGATCACAGTTAGTCTGGGGCTGGTTGCTCCCTTGCTCTCCAGGTCCCCAATATGACTCCCCACTGCCACAGCTATAGGGTCTCGATCTCAGCCTAGCTGGGCAAGCTAAAACCTCCAGCACCCTCTCTGTCCAACCAATGCTTTGTATCCCTGCCCAAGTAGCTCACACACACACACACACACACACACACACACACACACACACACACACACACACACACACACACACTTTGAGATAAGAGTTTATACAACCACACAGACACTCCTGGGAAAGGCTGGCACAGGTTCTCCAGCTGGGCCCCTATTACCCAGACTATACAGTAGTACCACCTGCCACCACCCAGCTAATATTTATCAGCTATTCAAAGGCCCTTAAAAGGGTGTCCAATTATTACTGCAATATTATTATCCAATTGGTAGTGTAACTAAACAGTCAAGGCTTATTACAGTGACTTGGTACACTAATCACTATAAATATGCAATGTACTTTACAGCTTAAATTATCTTTACACGAAACAGCCACAGTTGAAAAGTTTTAACATATTTAATAATAAATAATAAAAACACACGACAATACTTTTTACTACACAGTGCTAATCAGGAGTTCAGAGATCACAGAGAACTACTTAAAATAATTCAGTAGTACAGCTCTGACATCACAGAAAAACACAGTCTAATCTTTCTAGTTTCTAGCTATTTCTAAAAGAAAACACAAGTCTAAGATAACTTACATATGAACAGGACAGTGCTGTGAGTTGGATGGTCAAGACAAACATGCTTAATCCTCTCTGGTTTTCTCTGTTTAAATTGAAATTGCAGTTCTGGTTTACATTACATCATTCTTCACACATTCCTGGGGTTCCCATTAACAAGATTTACATTTTTAACATCTCCTTGTGTTATCCTGTAGCTGGTCAGGAAGCATAGCAATAAAAATATGTTTGCATGTTTAAATCTAGCAATTTAACTCTTGGTTAAAACAATAGAAAGAATGTCTTCATCTAGACGGACTAGACCTGACTTTAGATCAAAGGGTCACAACATGCTTTTACTGGGTCAGTAGAGAGCACCGTTGCCACATTTTTGTAACAGCATTTTTTTTCATTTAAGACAACAAGCCTGTGATTTACATTCATATTTACAAATGACAGAATTATGTACCAAATTCTATTTGGCTAGGCTGGCAGCCTTCACTCATCTCTACCAGTCTTCACATATAGTCGCAATAATATTATTTGAACTTCCTGTTTTCCACATTTACATACCCCCTACTACATTCTATTACATGCTTAATTGTTTGACATACCTGTGTTTTTTTTTTGGTTCAGTTGGTATAATCCATCAGTTTCAGTGTGTCTGTCTGTCTGTTTGTTTGTGTCTCTCTCAATCTCTCGCTCTCTCTCTGAGACAGATGTAGGATATACATCTGTTTTGTATAGGCAGCAGCTTGCCTTTTGTAGGTAATGCTCATGAGCAGCTGATGGCCTGTGCACAAATTTGAGTGCCCCACTTGCTAATTGCATGTA
The DNA here is from genome assembly GCF_019279795.1 of Protopterus annectens. Taxonomy (NCBI): domain Eukaryota; kingdom Metazoa; phylum Chordata; order Ceratodontiformes; family Protopteridae; genus Protopterus; species Protopterus annectens. The sequence goes on from NC_056730.1 coordinate 206,227,454, forward strand.
GAACAGCTGTGGTATCATTCCCATAACCAATAGCATGGAAACACACTCCTATAACTGAGTACTTCATGTGGGAATTGCCCCTTTTCCTTGCCTGTAAAGAGAACTTCATGGAGGTGTATGACAAACAGCATCACAAACGGTAGTTGAAAATACCTTTTGCAACAAACACTGGGGAAACAGCTCAACAAACTGGGGGAGAATGATCCAGACATAGGGACAGAATGTAAGTATTGCTGTTATACAGTTGAAGTAATGCTAGTTTGACAGGGTTTGTGTGGATACAGCTGCTCTGCATGAATTTAAGTCTGATAGTGTTATGTGGTTGACATAACACTCAACTGTAGGGCTATCCACAGAATGGCCAGAGTTTAGACTTTTATATTTGATGTGTTAATCACACATTTTTTGGCCTTGGAAATTCAGTAGCATACTCTGAGGATTGCAGTCAGTCAATGGTAACATCCTTATGTGTTTTGACTTCATATCCCTCAGAACAGATATGTTACAACAACCCTGTTACACCAGCAACTTTCTCAGTTTATAACAGCAATATGTCAATAATGCCCCTGTGTTTGGGCGTCTGCCCCCCAAGTATGTCAGACTTTATCCAGATGTTATGCTGTAAGAGGTCGATAGGTATAGTATATCATTATATAGTGACTTCATTCCTGATATCACCCAAGTGATGTATCAGACTGCCAACCATGTTATGTGTAGGAGGCCTTATATATGAGGACAAAGCCTGGATGTTCTATGGGCCTCTATACAGTTGAGAGGATTGTGTATTTCTGGCAACTGTTGACAAATTATCAGGATTGTGTAGTAGTGTATTGTTAATGTGTTACTTGGCCTGTATATGGAGCGGGGCAGATGTAAGTGTTATAAGTCCTTTTCTATCTGACTTTGCATGCTGATCCAGTTTCTGGTGATCTATCAGCTGTTTATGTTTGTAGTGGCAGACTGACATATGTCCCATACCACAGTCAGGTGTCAGACTACACTGTGAACTGGGCCAGTATATGTAGGGGTAGTGTGTGAGTGGCAAACATGCTAATGATTTTGTTCACACAGTCCATATACTTTACTGTTCATGTGGCTTACCAGTATGCCACTTTGAATGTGGTGATATTGGTTATGGGTATGCACTTTCATACTGGTGACTGTTTGTCAGTGCTGTTGCATCCTTGTAGTGCCTGATATATTTGAAATTACATGTGTATTCCCCCATAGCAAAATTGGGTTAGTGTTGTGTCAGTCTGCCTGTAGTTTAGACCACTGCTATCTGTCCTAAACACCTCCATGCTTTCACAGGTATGTCATCTGGACCAATAGCCTTTCCATTCTTAAACCTCTTCATTGCTATCCTTCCTTCCCCCTTGATAATCTGTTGCATGTCCAGATTCACCATACCCACATCATCTAACCTTCCATCTCTCTCATTCTCTTCATTCAACAGTCCATCAAAGTACTGTTTCCACCTGCTCAACACAATCTCCTCACTTGGTAACATGCTTAGCAGTTTAGTGTAGTTTCCCTACGATGATGTTATGTCCTGATATTTATCAGATGTACTTCTGCCTTGCCCCCATACGTGTTGTGTATGTTTGACACATCAGTGGGATGATGTGAAGATTTATCTCAGTAACTAATGGGGAGTAATTTGGTTTTCCACTTGGGCAATTCCAATCAATATATGTTACAACAGACAGGAGGGTGTTACTGCATCAACTGTGTCACCTTATCTACTCCAGTATTTGGGATATGTTCCCAGTTTCATGGCTTTACCCCCTCCCCCCCTTTGTCAGGCTTGGTCCAGATTTCTTGCCCTGAGGCATTCTGAGCATACCTCTCGACTGGCCAGATTGTTTCAGACTGCCCAGGATTATTGTTCATATGTATGTTCTGTTCCTCAGAATCATTATTTTCATTTCCGTGATAAATCACTATGATGATGTCACTGTGATGATGTGAGGATTCCTGTCAGTAAATGAGGACATACATTTCAGTTTTCAGAACTCACATCCTTCTGAACATATATGCTGACACAAACCCTGTTACTGTAGCAACATTCTACATTTATAATTGCAGTATGTACATTATGTCCCTGGTCTTGGCCCATTGTTCCCCCATTTTGACAACCATTGTCCAGATTGTCCAGAATTCTTGCACTAAGGTTGTGTAGAGGTATGGTGCTGGGTATAACTCCACTACATGTTATGAGCATATATATGTGTGTGTATATATATATATATATATATATATATATATATATATATATATATATATATATATATATATATATATATACATATATATATTTAGATATCTCTATACTGATATATATTATATACATATTTGTTTTGTATGTATAGCTCCATATATCTGCTGTATATACTTTTTTCATATTTATCTATCACCATACACATCTATATGTGTATATTAATATATACTAAACATGACTGATTCCACAGTGTTTGTTCCCTACTATTCTATAACTGTACTAAATGATATATTTGAAAAAGCAGCATTCATTATTACAGTTCACATGGTGTAGTGGTACATTGCTCTGACTATGGTGTACAGGGTCCTTTGTTCAAGACATAGCAGGGCTGATTATTTTATTGCTGGGCAGAACAGTAACTGAAGGATACAGGATGATTAAGACAGTTGTAACAGGGTTTGCATGGGTTTGCACGATGGTAAGTGATGCCAACACATGGTTAAATGGGAAACTGCTTAACCTATTTAAGCATCGCTTAGCATCGCACAAACTCGCTTACTGCCACTTACTGCTGCTTACTGCTTACTGCAGCTTACTCCTGCATACCACCACACTTTAAAAGATAATAAAAAAGGGGTGATAAGAAAGTGGTGAAAAAGGGGACATGCAGAGGGAAAAACAATATAAAAGATAGCTAGGGATGTGCAGGACAGGTGCAGGAAGGTCCATAGCTGTCCATTTCTGATACAGCAACAGCTGTGCATTTGTACAGAATTTGGAGGTGAATTTGGACCCTCAAACCCCTGAGAGAGGGGTGAGGACAACAGTAATGTGTTGTTAAGCCAATTAGACCACATTACATGTGTCCAGTGGATGACATGTGCAAAATGGACAGATATGTATGGGGCAACATTTTTTGGGGAACAGATTGCCCTTTTTTTTTTTTATAAGGTGAGAGTGGGATGTTGGAGAAGAATAATAGGTATATTTGAGGAGGTACGTTGGGTAGGAAGAAAGACAAGAAAGATAAGACAGCAGACAGGGTTGGAATATGACATATGTGGGGGGTAAACACCTTGGATGGGAGTGTCATTGGGAATCGGACACCCACAAGCCCCTAAATGGATACAGTGAGATTGAGGTCCAGCCATGGGCAGTCATCACTGCACCTTCATGGACCCAAAGGTGGCTGTGCTGGCAGCTGAGCAGAAGGGCAGGCTGATCCTCAAGATGTGCCACATGGCCCTCAAGCTGGCGTAGTTGGTCTGTGAACTCATTTTGAAACTCACTACACACCAATCCCTGGACCTGATTATGGGTGAGAGTGTCCTGTCTGTGCCTACTCCCAGGAGGGGGAACGGGCCCCATCCCCTGAGGCAGTTCCACCCGAAGGTGGTGCAGGGCCAGTGGATGAGGAGGTCCCGGGTTGGGTCCCAGACATGGTAGGGCCCAGTGCCAAGGCCAGTTGAGGCAGGGCAGGTGGATCCACTGGGATAAGCCTTCCCAGACATCCTATGGTACTGAGGTTTTACAACATATGTTGGTTAGTCATGAACAACACATTCCAGGATTAGTTATAACAGCATCCGTGGGTGTTCCCATTAATCCAAAATAATAGATTTGAAACAGTTGCATAGCAAACAGAACACATGCATATATGAAACCACAGTGGGCATTATAAAGGCATGCAGTTTACATTGATAGCAACAGGCCACAAATGATAGTATTTGAACAGGGAACATTAATAATCACATTTTTAAATATCTGTAGAACAATAGGACACATGTCCCAACAGTAGGTTTGGTATAAAACATACCTGTTGATTTATGTGTTTAGATTATTGGTGCAGATAGGGTGGGGGTGAGAGAGAGAGAGATGTCAATTAACAACTGTATAGGCTTCAATTGCTCACAACTTTAATGATCATTGCTCTAATCATTACTCTCCAGGTATTACCTCACTTTACATCGACCTATGAACTTGGATTGGGCAGTGGTATGTTTTACACAGTGTATAATTACAGCCGTCTTACAGCTAATTTATGCCTTCTTTTTCTTACCTGGCAGACCTTTGGAGGAAATTTCTGTTAACACTACCTGACTGTTTCTACCCATATTCACATAGTCAAGGTTACATATGTGCACTCATAGTGTGTGTGTGTGTGTGTGTGTGTGTGTGTGTGTGTGTGTGTGTGTGTGTGTGTGTGTGTGTGTGTGTGTGTGTGTGTGCTACTGCTATACTCCACCTTGATTTCTATCAGTAACCCTGGGTGTTGGTGACAGTGACCACTAGCTGTGACAGAGTGACACTTGAGGTACATATTTTAAAGGAGACTACGTGGTGTATGTACTTATCTTGCTATCATTTGCAGCCTTGGGTTTGGGCAGAAGGTGTTGTACACAGTCTATAATTACAGCCTTCTTACAGCTCATTTATAATTTCTTTTTCTTACCTGGCAGACCTGTGGAGGAAATCTCTGTTAACACTACCTGACTGTTTTTACCTATATTCACATAGTCAAGGTTACATAAGTGTACTCATAGTGTGTGTGTGTGTGTGTGTGTGTGTGTGTGTGTGTGTGTGTGTGTGTGTGTGTGTGTGTGTGTGTGTGTGAGTGTTGTGTGTGTGCTACTGCCATAAGCTGCCTTGATTTCTATCGGTCACCTTGGGTGTTGGCAGCAGTGACCACTAGCCATGACTGAGTGACACTTGAGGGACATTTATTGGAGGAGAGTACTTGGTGTATGTACTTACCTTGCTGTCATTTCCAGCCTTGGGGTTAAACAGTGGGTGTTGTATACAGTGTATAAGTATAGCCTTTTTACAGCTAAGATATACATTTTCTTATCTGGCAGACCTGTGGAGGAAATTTCTGTTAACACTACCTGATGATTTCTACACATAGTCACATATTCCTGGGTGAAATTATGCATACAGCTTACTACCACTCCTGGGATTTGAACCGTGCCTGTTTGTGCAAACATATACAAGTTTGTATTTCATCAGAATGAACTATTGAGGAACTGCAGTTTTTTGTTTGACTGTTTTCTGCCTAATACTCTTTTGGTTGTACAATCTGACCTTGTAATTCTGACATTCATGCATGACAGATAGTTCTTATACTGTGAATTCATACTTTGATATAGCACAGTCTGGGAAACACTGGTTAACACAACATTACTATTCAGGTATCAGATCTTGATGCATGGAACATTTCATACAGTTAATCTCCTGTTTTACAACTCCACGATCTTTGTCAGATGAGCCTTGATTATTTAATGCTTTCAGAGCTATAGTTGATGTGCAGAACCTGTACACATTTAGGCTCATGCAACCGCATACCAAAGTAAACACAATCAGTCTAGGGTTTTGAGTTTTATTGACAGGTACTGACACTTTTATTGATGTATACCCTGTACTTCACTATTACTCTGCTAATGTCTCATTTATTCAGTACGGACAATACCTATTTTTAAATACTGATATGTGACATTCTGCTCCTTTCTATTTATTTGCCCTGAATACTACAAGCTACATTTGTACTCACCAGCCTAGTGATGCAGCCTTAACAGCCTTCTGGTGTGGGCATCCAAGTTTGTGGCCCTGTCATCTGCAGCTGTACAGGAGATAGAGAAAAATGTATGCATACCTATCCATCACATACACAGGCTGGACTTTGGCAAATACTAATTGATACTGATACTGACACATGTCTAGGACATTCCCTGCCCATGCATCTTGGACCCACTGGTCCAAGAGCTCACTCTTCGTATGCTTCAGGTCAGCAAAATGGTGCCAGACCTGCTCACCAGGCCAAGGGATGCCATTGTCACTGTTGAGATCATGTGAGTGATGGTCCCAGGCCTCTGCTTTGTAATGGGATCCCTGGTACTGGTCCTGCAGCAGTCTCCCTTCATGCTGTTTTACTAGGAGTCCAACCATGACCCTAGACTGTGGAATGCTCCAGCACTGTGCCAAAAAGTGCACACCCTCACCAACGCCAGCCATAGTGTCTGCAGTGATGAGCTACAACCGTTTATGGGCTGTATTCCCACCTGCAAGGTTAAAATAGGGCCGATTTGCCACCCTTTGCCGTGATTGGACAATTTTGAATATGCTGAACTAAGCTAACTGATGCGCAAACCCGCTTAGCAAAGATAAGCATTGCTTAAAGGGTAGATGCTAAGCACTGCTTACCAGTGCACAAATCCACTTAGCTATGTTAATTATTGCTAAGCATTTAAATTTAACTAATGCTTACAATGGCTAAGCATAGCTGAGCACAATTTAGCATTGTTTAGGCTTCATTTTATGGACTATCAGGATGGTGGAGTTGATTCCTCATTAATGACATATTATGATATGTATATTTACCTTCCATAATATCCTCCATGTGGTTTCCTTACATTATATTCTTGTGTGCCTATACTATATGGGACACTTGTGTTTATATGGGGGTTTCATATCTTTTCTTTACTGACATCTCACATTTGGCTCTACTACACTACCCTGGTTAACACATATATATTATTTCCTTCCTATTTATAAAAAAAAGTTTTTTTAGTGCTGCTTTCAGATATAAAATTTAATGGACTGCATCAGGGCTCAAACTGTGAATGACTGCATGTGAGGCAATAATTCTAACCACTACATTACCTCAGTTTGTGTATTTGGGCTGTATATTTCTATTTAGCTCCATCAGATGTTTAAACTATGCTGCACACAGCTGCGTGATGCACACACCCTCTCAGCTACACTTAAACTTTAGTGGGGATGGGGAAAAAATATTTGTTTTATTTTAATTATTTTAGGGATATGCACATAGCTAACAGTCATACCTATCCAACTCTTTCGGCATAAAATCTGAACAAAGCCAAACATGATGGGGGGACAAAGAGGGACAGATTTTAAATATTGCTCTTCCAAACTTTGAAAGTTGATAGAATAATAGGTGTTTTGCATTAGCATGACTTATTTGAAGGATGTGGAGTCTTAGACTCAAATGTTTGTCTTTATTTAATAACTTTGAGCCTCTTCTCTTTGCCAGGACAGTAGAAAGAACACACCTAACATATGAGGCACAAATCTGAATATTCTGCGAATATCTGTTTATTTGGAAGGTATACTAACATTGTCAGTGGACACTGTTTATGTTTTTAAAGTGCCATATAGCACTTTCTGAGTGCAGGGGGCATGTTTACTGTGCAAGCACTGCACAGACACTCCCCCTGCACTCGTTCCCAAATTGTTCCCATGCAAGTTATACAGAAGCGTGTCTTCCTGAATATGCAAGGCACGCTGTTGTGCTGCACAGGCATGATCCACTCCATGCAAGAAGAGACTTATGCTTGCATAGAGCCTTCATGAATCCCAGGGTATGTGTTTACTTCATCATTTTACCAGTATATTAAAAGCTATTTTCTGTACCTGAACAATATATTTATTTATGGAAGGGCCCACGAGATACTATTAAAAATGTTTAGATTACATTAACAAAACTACCAATTTTCTGGAATTTACATCCAATGTGGAAGAAAATGAATCCCATTTTTTGGACATGGACATTAGGAAGGAATTAAGAATGAATAAATATGTTTCCGGTTATACCGGAAAAAAAAACATTTTTCTAACTCATACCTACATTTAAATAGTGAACACCTCTACTTCCAAAAGAGGAATATTGCCAAAGGGCAGTTGGTTAGGGCTGCCCGCATGACCACCCTTAAGGAAGATTTAATGTCTGATTTCAAATACATTGGCAACCTCTTTGTTAGAAGAGGGTATCCAGAATCTATGGTGAGTTCCATTAGACATATAATATTGGAAGGATGGAGTGTCAGATATAAACCTATTTTATCCATAGAAAACTCAGTTGGTTGTTCATGAACAATGGATGGTGCTTTGTTAACAATGGAAGTGGATCTTGACAGGCAGATGGGAGGTGGTGAGTCTCACCAAGGTAGGGAATTATACTTTGTGATGGATTTTCACAGAGGCACCCGTGTTATGAAAAATATTATCATGAGTTACTGGGACATCTTTGCCAGTATGCCCAATACTTTGGACATTTTTTCCATTGATGTAAAATGTAGTTTGAGAAGGGGTTACAACCTAAAGAATTTTTTGAAAGGTTTAATAGCAGTACCATTGGTTCATGGAGGAGAGGCCCACACAAGTGTGGTATGTGCCCTCAGTGTTCTTTCATTGCTATTATGGATGTACTTAATTTTCATCACCCTGGAGGGATTTTGAAAGCCAAAGGCTATTTCAACTGCCAGACAAGGAGCGTTGTTTATTTGGCATTTTGCTGAATCTGCTTTGCATACTATGTTGTCAAAACAGAAAGAAAGCTGAAACAGAGTATCTATGAGCATTTTTATGAAATCAGTAGAAAGAAAGACACCAATGCTCTTTTAAACACATGTTGGTATGTGTCGATTACTGTTTCAAATGTTGGGTATTGGTAGAGGTTAAACAATTTGAGAAAGGTTGTGACTGGGAAAACAGCCCTGAGTTTTGTGAACTTATGTGGCAGCTTAGGCTGGATGCTTGTTCACCCCCAGGGTTAAATGAACACTGTTTCATTATCTGCTTTAAGGAAGAGAGCCTTAAAGTAAAACTTTGGCTGGTAGTATGTTTTTCCTAGAACACTTGGGTTCCTGCTGGAAGATGTATTGTTTGTAGACACAAGTTTTATGTTTAGTTTCATGTCCAGTTTTATTTTTCAGTTATAGTTTTCATTTATTCTTCTATTATTCTACTGAGTTTGATTTTAAGATACCTTAAACCACATTTTAATATATAATTATTTGTAATTATTCAATTAACCTATTACTGGAAGTGTATGTTAATTGATGGCACTTTTTAAGTGCTTTGAATTTTAGATAGTGTTATTCTGATGAAGTTCCTTGTGGAATTAAAGAGCTTAATCTGGAGTTTTGTATTTAAAATTTGGAGTCTTGCTGTTATTAAAATACCTTGTACAACTTGAGTTGTTGTTTTTCCTCATAGCCAGTGTACCTGACTGAGGGAATTTTGGATTTTGAGTTTTGGATTTTGCTCTCAGTATTTTTCACCTTGTGGTTACCAGTTAAAAGTTTAATGTGATGTCTTAGCTCTAACCATTTAAGTTATTTTAAGGCCAGATAGCAAACTTCTATAACGGTGATTGGTGGCACATTTTGCAACCTTATTATAGCAAAGTTCCAACACTTTAATCAAGATAGAAGCAGTGTTAAGTAGTGTATGGATGAGGGTGATAATTGAAAACAATGGACCATGTACGAGTTGTGGTCATGAATGCAGTGCTGGGTTCTCTAATGTCAGTACAAACCCTGGTATTCAATATGTGTGAAGCTTATTTTATTTTCATTTTTTTTAATTCACTTAAAAAAGTTAACAGAACAATGGGTTTTATTTTCATTTTTTCAATTCACTTAAAAAAGTTAATAGAACAACAGGTTTCATATCACTGTGCATTGACTTTAATCCTCATCAGTTTACCAGAAATCAAACAACTTACTTGGAACAGGATAAAAGGATGAAAGGGCATAGTAAAGGTAATTATATAGTTTAACAACATGTTATGTATCTTCTCTTGTCTAACTGTCTGTGTCTGAACAAGTCCCTTAACCAGACACCACTCCCAGGTTGAGTCTAAAAAAGGTCTATGAAGATCAATGCTCTATCACAGGAAAAAAAATATATGAATAAATAAATCTCAAGAAGCTTTTTCTGAAAGCAAGAAGTATAATTGGGTGGGAGAGGGTAAAAATTAGAGCCATTAGAATGTTAATAGCACAACAGTTTTGCATCAACATGCACTTTCTGAAGCAAAATCAATAATAGGTATAAAACTCTAATGTCTGCCATTATTGGTAGACTGCAATTTTCAGAGGTTTACCAAAAAAGCAAACACTTTATGAGGAATGCTGCAAAAGTATGAAGCAAGTCCTTGTTATTCTGGAAAGTTGGGCACTTCAGATGATGGACTGGTGATCTTTTAACTGTTTGAAATAATGTTAAAAATGTTAGGATGGTAGTAGATAGCTGTCAAACTACATTACTGCCGTAACATTTTGAACACTATGCAAACAATACTGTCGTGTTCCAGTGTTCTCCATTATCGACAAACATGCTGTCACAGTCCAGTTCTCTTCCTTATCAGAGAACATACTGGGAGGTCCATTGTTCTCCATTATTACCAGGATAAGAAGGGATTAAGCAGCACTTTTTCTGGCATTATCTGTGAGGTATTATTTAACTCTATAGAGAGCACCTAGCTTTTGGTGGGTGTTTTTACTGCTTGCTTTATGTGATGATCAAATTTTAAGCATTCATTAAAAGTTACTCCTAGAAGCTTAGTTCTATCTTGCTGTTGTTTAAGAAGGTGATTTTGAAATTATATTTTGTAGACACTTAAATGCTTTGAGGTAAATAGGATCAGTTTTATTTTTTTAGGGTTAAGGAGCAGCTGTGTATCTCATAGCCAGGCATCTATGGTTGAGATAGACTCCTGAGTGAGTTGTTTTAATTTATATATATTTTTTAATAGAAATGATGATTAAGTCATCTATGTACTGTTTTATACCAGTTTATTAAGAAGCCAGGTTGAGATCATTAATGAATATATTAACTAAAAGAGAACATTATTGTTGAGGTGCATCCACTTTAATAAGAAGGAAAGAGGAAATGTGACTTTGCAATTTTACTGCCTGTTGCCTATTTGAGAGGTAACTGGTGAACTAAGATAGCGAAGTTTCACGTATTCCTAGGCAAGCTAGTTTTTGAAGCAATTTCTGGTGGGATACCATGTCAAAAGCTTTGGATAAATTTAGGAAACGTGATAATTTCTAGACTTTTGATATTGGTTTATATGTGCTATAAAACTAAGAAGAGCTATGAAAAGGATGGAAACCATGCTGTCTATGGAAATGGATGCAGTTGTTAGTGAGAAGGCTTAGAAATTCAGACTGGTTACACATCTCCAGAACTTTTGAGAGTGTATGGCTATAGGTCTGAAGTTTGAGAACTCATTTGAGGTTTTCACCTTTATGTAAAAGTGGAATTTTCCTTAGGTGTCAGACATAGCTTTCAGTGATGGACTGGTCAATTAAGATAGAGATGCAAAAAGCTAGGGCATCAGCAGACATTTTTCTGCGCTCAAATGTTATGTTATTTGGGGGCAAGGGTTGTAGTTTATATGGTTAGTAATAGTTTTTGATTGTTGAAATTAGGACTGGTTTGAGTGTACGTGTTATAGGGGCTAAAAAGGGAGGATAGGAAACTATCTGCCTGTGCTGAGGGTCTAATAAGAGAGGTTACTGTTTGAATGAAGTGGGTATTGAATTTGCTGGCTATGTCATCAGTTTGGTCAGATGAAGTAGGTGGAAGTTGATTTGGTGTACTGGGTTTTAACAGTTGATTGACTGTGGTCTGAAATGCTTTAGGATTGTTATAATTTGCACCCTGCATATTAGTATAGTAGATTTTTTTTTTCAGTTTTGATTTGATTTTTTGTGGAGTTTCAAAGACATTTATAGTATTGATAGGCAACAATGGTTCTAACTTGTTTCAATTTTTCTAGGCTATGTCTTTCTCTTTTATGAGCACGTTAGTTCTGGATTTGATTTAATTCTTTTGGTTCTTATTAGTTCTAATTTATTTAGTATGGTAAGGAAAATTGGTTTTAACAGATTTATCAAGTGTATGGACTAAGAAAACCACCCAGATAACTGACTTTAGTGCTGTGATAAACTGATATTTATTTTAGGAGGAGATGTTAAGAGCAAGGTTGCACCAATGCTTTTTCTTGTTAGGTTTGCCATGCCTTATTGCGAATATGGGTAAGTGATCATTTTAAAATATCAGGTAAAGGACCAGATGAAAGGATTTCATCTGAGACATTAAAAATAATCCAATCCAGGGCAGAGGCTCTACCAGATATTTTGTAGTACCTTGTGAGAGTTGAAATAAGCTGAATGAAACCATGTAGGTTAATAACATTAGAATGCTGTTACTATCAATAGTTTAGCAATAAATATTCAAGTCTCCTAAAATTATTGTCTCAAGTGAGATGTTGTTTGATGCCCAAGAGAGAAGTTCTTTAGCAGTGACCATGTTATTTCATGGTGGAAAGTAAGTTTCTATAATGCAAAGGCTTCTGTACACATTATTTATTTATTTATCTATTTATTTATTGACATTTGTTGACTGGGAAAGTCCACTGGGTCAAAAACCCATTTTCAGTGGAGGCCCAGGGAGAAAAGCTCCACAATTAATATAGAAACATACACACTTAATAAGACTGATAAATTTAATGTGCAACCTTTACAAGATTAATAAACTTAACAACATTGATAATCAAGTACATTTGTAATTAGACATGTAAATACAGTACAGTACATGTGTACATTATAAGTCTTGGCAATAAATAATACAAGGCAGGAATTACACATCAAATAGTGGAATTAAGCTGCATTACCAATCATGGTGTGTAATTTGGAGACAAATGCATAACTGTAATGAGACAGAAATATTTGAAATATGCTAGTAGTCCTTTGATATGCGGATTAATTAGGGATGGTTTTACAGTGGCCTGATTGTTTTGCAGGGGCAAGAGAGGTTAAGTAGTATGTTTTTAATGCTGATTTAAAGGTCTTTATACAGTCAATTTGAGTTATGTGGGAGGGTAAGGAATTCCACTATTTAGCAATGTTATGGGAGAACAAACATTGCCCATCTCTTTTGTTGGGCTTGATTAATGTTAATAGTCGTTTGTTGGTGGATCTAAGTGTTCATGTAGGAGCATTAGTATTGAGCAGAGTACTGGGCAGGTATTAGGTTTAAAAATTAGTTTATGGGCTAGACTTAATTGGATATAGCAGAGCTAGTTGGGGAACTCGAGCCAGTTCAGTTCTGAAATTGCTTGGCAGTGGTGTGAGCCGCTAGGTTTTCCTGAGGCAAATTTAGCTATTTTATAATAGCAAGATTGAAGTTTATTGATGAGGGATGAGTGAAGGTGAGTAATGATAACACTACTGTATAGAAGGGAAGGGATGAATAAGGTACTGGCTAGTTTTGTTTTGGTGTGATTGTCAAGGTAGAGTTTGTGACGATAAAGTTTATTTAACTTAAAGTGTGTTTTTTATTGCATTGAGAATGTGTGGCTCAAAGGTGAGTTTGTTATCTATTGTCATGCCTAGCAGTTTAGCTGTTTTCACTATTTCAATTTCTGTTCTGTCTTTAGAAAAAAAAAATTAAATCTATATCTGGTGGTTTTGTACAGAATAATAGAAGTTTTGTTTTGGGGGGGGTTAGCAGCAGTTCTACATTATCTAGCCAGGATTCTATCACTGTAAATGCATTTTGAGTAACTGTGAGGAGATCAGAGAAATTGTTAGAGGTAGATATTCCCCCGGATTCAGCAAGCAGCTGTGCAGGAATAAGTTATTCCTGCATGGCAGGGATGGTTCCTGTTCAGCACGGTACCGCGGCATACATATTTATGAAGGTGCACTGCCATGCTCTAAAACGGCCATGGTTCCATGTACGAGTGCAGGAGGTGTGCCTGAGAGCAGAGCTGTCAGAATACACATGCCCCCTGCACTCCAGAATTGCCTTTCAGCAATTTTAAGAAAAAAAACAAAAAATTGCGAATACAAACTGGAGCAAAGAAAACCAAATTTAATATGAGCGCTTTCGGAAAAGGTAATGCTTCTCCTTAATCAGATACATCAGCAATTTAAAATGAGGAGAATGCTCGTAACATCCCCAACCCATCAGGGTAAGAAATCTGGTCAAAGCCATAAGAGACAATCATCCCTACCAAGCCAAACATTGCTAGAATAACAGATGTAGCATAAGCACATAGCACACACCTCCAAACCCATCAGAGTAAGGAATGTGGACAAAGCCATAAGGGACAATCATCCCACAAAGCAGAAAGTTGATAGAATAACAGGTTCAGCATTAGCATGGATATTCTAAAGGGTAGAAATAAAAAAAACAACACAACAGATACATTTTTTTACACATACAATAAAGTTTAAGCATAGCTGCATGTGTGTGGGCCTGTTCTTTAGCTACGCTTAGTCCAGCTTAAACAGCACATGAAGTTAAATAGCAAGAGACATCCAACATTAGCAGCACTGCAATAGTGTAGGGGTTAAAGTGTCTGCTTAGCAAAGAGCAATTCCTGGTTCAATACCCACTGTAACCAATTTGCATTTTACATGTGAAAGCAGTACATAAACATTTTTTTTATAACTAGCTATGAAATAACATATATTTGTTAACCAGAGTACCATAGTAGGTCCAGATGTGAGGTGTCAGTTTAAAAAAGTTGTGAAACCCTCATATAAATACAAGTGCCCCATACAATATAGTTGCACATGAATAAATGCAATGAAAGCACATTGGGGATGTCAGGGACAGTAAACAAATGTATAATATGTAATGAATGATGAATCAATCTCATACAGCAGATAGTCTATAAAATAAAAAATAAGCAATGCTAAGCATTGCACAGCTCTGATTACCAGGTGTAAGCATTGTGTAAATATGACTGCTAAACAATGAGTAGCCCAGCTAAGTGGATTTGCCCATTGGTAAGCAATGCTGAACCTGCCCATTTAAGCACTGCCAACCTTATCTAAGCAGGGTTGCCCATAGCTTAGCTTAGCTCAGCATATTCAAAACCATCCAATCATGGCAAAGGATGAAAAATCAGCCACATCTAAACCCCACAGGTGGGAATACAGCTCATAACTGGTTGCAGCTTCCCACTGTAGGCAGTGTGGCAGGTGTTGGCAAAGGCATGCACTTTCGGGCACAGTGCTGGGGCATACAGGAGTCCAAGCTCATGGTAGGACTCATGGTAAATAACCATGATGAGACACTGCTGCAGGGCCAGTACCAGGGCTCCCAATATAAAGCGGAAGCCTGGGACCATCTCATCTGTGATCTCACCAGTTCCACTAATATCCCTTGGACTGGTGAGCAGGTCCGGAACCACTATGCCAGCTTGAAGTAGAGGAAGAGGGAGCTCTTGGATGAGTGGGTCCAAGAAGCAAGGCAGAGGGGTGATGTCCCAGCTATGTAATTATTCATATCAATGACTGTTTACCAAAGTCCAGCCTGTGTATGTGATGGATAGGTATGGCTAAATATTTCTCTATTCCATTTACAGCTGCAGCAGAGCAGGCTGTTAATCAGAAAGCCCATGCCAGTAGGTTGCAAAGGCTGCATTGCGAGGCTGGTGAGTAACAATCCTGCTTGTAGTAGTCATACCAAATAAATATAAAGTAGTAAAAAGTCATCTGGCAGTATAAGAACTGTGTATGGGTTGTATTGAATAAACAGACAATATGACAGTAATAGTCCCACATAGGGGATATTTCAATAAAACCGTAAATGCCTGGCAATAAAGCTCTAAATCCTGGACTGGTTGTGTTTACCCTGGTATTGTATGGCATTTAGTGGTGCAGTCTCTGAATAGTAATGTTGTGTTAACCACTGTTACCCACACTATGCTACATAAAAAAGATGTCTAGCAATGTCTGTATAAAAAGGTCTGATTGTACAACCAAGAGAGACTTAGATATAAAACACTGAAGAAATGAACAGCAGTTTCTAAATAGCTTCCTCTGATAAAACTCAAATTGTTGTATTTTTAGCCATGGTTCGAATCCTGGGAGTGGTAGTAAACTGTATGCATAATCATACCTCTCAACTGTACAGATTTTCGAGAATGTCCAGATAATTGGCTCATATTTTTAGCCCATTCCTCTGTCTCCCTGACAAATCACTGGGATGACCTCAGAATTGTAGTCACTAAATAATGGCATAAATTTGATTTTCAGACCTCAAACCCTTCAGAAAATGTATATTAAAACAAATCATGTTACTCTATCAACTCTTTAAGTTTATAAGAGCAATATACAAAATATGTCCCTATTTGTACCCCATGTTGTCAAGCTTTGTCCAGAGTGTATGCATTAAGAGATTGAGAGGTATGTGCATAATATTAACTAGGAATCTGGAAATATGTGTAGAAACAGTCAGGTAGTGTTAACAAACATTTCCCCCACAGGTCTTTCAGATAAGAAAACTGTAACTGCCTGGCAATAAAGTTTTAAATCCTGGACTAGTTAGGTTCATAGGTTGGTACTAGACTATCAGCCCTAGGGCCTATAAAGCCTAGCCATAAAAATTCCCTGGCTATTTCTTCCCACAGTATTTACTTCCCTGAACCCCTGACTAGCAGGGTGACTGACGTGATCCCTGGGGTGAATTTCCTATCTCCCATCCAATCATCAAGGTTCCTTTTGAAGAGGGCCAAGTGTTTACTCTGGTATTGTATGGCCTGATGTAGCATTCACCATCTGATATCAGAATAGTACTGTTGTGTCAACCACTATTTCTCACACTGTGGTACATAAACATATGTCTAGGAATGCCGGTATAAGACTGTTGTAATTACAAGATCAGATTGTACAACCAAGACAGACCGACAGAAAACCCTGAAGAAACAGACAGTAGTGTCTAAACAGCTCACTCTGATGAAATAGAAACTGTATTTTTAGCAGACACAGCTATGGTTCGAATCCTGGGAGTGGTAGTAAGCTGTATGCATAATTGTACCTCTCAAATGTACAGATTTTCCCAGAATGTCCAGATATTTGGCTCATATTTTTGGCCTGCTCCTCTTTTTTCCTGGCAAATCAGTTGGATGATCTCAGGACTGTAGTCACAAAATAATGACATACAGTTGAGTGTCAGACTTTGAATCCTTCAGAAAATGTATATTAAAACAAATCCTGTTACTCTAGCAACTGTCTAAAAGTTTATAAGAGCAATATTCAAAATATGTCCCTATTTGTATCCCCATGTTGTCAAGCTTTGCCCAGATGTTGTGGATTAAGAGATTGAGAGTTATGTGCATAATTACAACTAGGAATCTGTGTTAGGTAAAGTTAATAAACATTCCCTCCACAGGTCTACCAGGCAAGAGACGTAGAATTTAGCTATAAGACAGCTGAAGTATAAACTGTGTACAAACTTACCACTGCCCAAACCAAGGCCATAGATATTATAAAAATACCTGTAGAGTAATGATTAGAGCAATGATCATTAAAGTTGTGAGTACTGCAAGGATATATAAGTTGTCAACTGACATCCCCCCCACCATATCTGCAACAATAATCTAAACACACAAATCGATGGGTATGTTTACATTAAACCTACTGTTGGGACATATGTCCTATTGTTTAACAAATATTGAAATGTGTTTCGATTAATGTTCCATGTTGAAATACTATCATTGGTGGCCTGTTGCTATCAATGTAACCTGCATGCAATTGTAATGCCCACTGTGGTTCCATATATGCAGGTGTTCTATTTGCTATGCAACTGTTCCAAATCTGGTGTTTTGGGTTAATGGGAATAGCTATGCATGCTGTTATAACTAATCCTGGATGGTGTTGACTATTACTAACCCACATATGTTCTAAAACTGCAACACCATAGCACATTTGGGAAGGCTGGTCCGAGAGGACCCACCTCTCCCACCTCATCTGGCCATGGCACCAGGCCCTAGCATGTCTGGGATCCACCCTGGAACCTCCTTGTCTGCTGGACCTGCACCACCTTTGGGTGGAACCACCTCAGGGAATGGGGCTCATCCCCCTGTGGGAGCGGTTACAGACAAGATCCTGTCACCCGAAGCCAGGTCCAGGGATTGATGCATAATGAGCTCCGAAGGGAGTTTGAAGATCTGCTATGCCAGTTTGAGGGCCGCGTGGTGCAATTAGACAGTCAGCCTGCCCTTCCTGCTCAGCCCTGAGCACAGCCACCTTTGGGGCCGTGAAGATGCAGTGGTGACTGCCCATGGGTGGGGAACTCAGTCCCACTGTTTCCATTTGGGGGCTCATGGGCTTCTGATTTCCAAATGCCCCTCCCTGCCTGAGGTGTTTACCCCAACATGTGTCATATACCACCCCTGTATGCTGTCTTGTCTGTCTTCCTACCCAACCTACCTCCCCACATATACCAACTATCCTTATCCAACATACCACTCTCACCTTAAAAAAAAGGGCAATCTGTTCCCAAAAAAAAAATTTTTCGCCCCATACATAGCTGTCTGTTTTGCACACGTGTCCACTGGACACATGTAATCTGGTCTAACTGGCTTCACAAAACATTATTGTTGTCTTCACCCCTCTTTCAGGGGTTTGAGTGTCCAAATATACCTCCAAATTTAGTATATATGTACAGCTGTTGCTGTAGAAGAAATGGACAGCAATGGACATTCCCTACACCCGTCCTGCATATCCCTAGCTACTTTCCCTATTGTCTTTCCCTCTTTGTGCCCCCTTTTTAACCACTTGCCTATCACCATTTTCCTTTTCTTTTAAAGAAACTAGCGTGGAGGTAAGTGGGAGTAAGCACTTTTAAGAAGTAGTAAGTGGGATTAAGCCTGTTTGCTTGGTGCTAAGCAATGCCTATACAGATTAAGCACTTTTCAGGCTAACTGTCTGTAAGCATATTTAACTGGACGTTAGCATTGCTTACCACCTTGCAAAGACACGCAAAACCACTTACAACTGCTTAAAAGTGCCTTAATCACTCTGTATCCAACAGCCCATGTTCTGCCCAGCAACAAAATCATCAGCCCTTTAAAGTTTTAAACCCAGGACCCTACATACAGCAAGTTACCACTAAGCTATCTGAGCTGTAGACATGTGTGATGTTTTCTCAAACATATCATGCAACACAGTCATTCAACAGTAGGGAAAATGTATTTATATATATATGTGTGTGTGTGTGTGTGTGTGTGTGTGTGTGTGTGTGTGTGTGTGTGTGTGTGTGTATATATATATATATATATATATATATATATATATATATATATATATATATATATATAGTGCATTCAGACATCGGATCCACACTCTGAACCTCTCACTGCAAAACATCTGACCAAAGGCACTGTGAATGGGGGTGAAGGTGCCCAAAATAGGGATCTCTTGTAATTATTGCTATTATCTCTTCCTCCACAGCTGAACTGTTCTGCTTTGCAACAAAATAACTAGCACTTGCAAGCCTTGAACCCAGGATCCTGCACAACATAACCACAACAAGTTACCACTAAGCAATCTCAGCTGTAAGATTTTGTGATGATTTCTCTAAGATATCATGCAGAACAGTCAGTCTACCATAGGGAATGTACAATGAGGAAGCACTAAAAATTCTAATGATACATACACACACACACACACACACACACATATATATATATATATATATATATATATATATATATATATATATACATACATACATACACACATACATACATACATATATAAATACTTATAAATATAAATAGAGTATATATAGAGGGTGCACAGAATATCTAACAGCCATTATTCCTGCAGTTGCCACCTTTTCAAATGGCCAGTGTCTGATTATTTCCTACAAATGAGAATTATTGCATGAAACATATACCCACACACAATGCAAAGGACATGACACCATACACAGTTTGCATACATATAAATGTATATTTGTGTACTATTTCAATTGTTTATGCCATTTCTTATAGCATTTAGGTGTTTGAAATGTATAACTGATTAATGCAACTCTCAAAGAAAACATATGATACAGTAATCTGCAAAACATAACATACTTTGCTGTGTAGGCTAAAGCCTACAAGTAGTGCAACAGTAAAAAACATACTTGGCGTGAAGATAAGAATCAATCAACACTTAATTACAGATGTAGGTCAACAGCCTTCAATTACACTCTGTACTCAACCCCCTAGGGAGAAAAGTATCAATTGTCATAATGTAAATGTACATGTTACATAACAATGCTTAACTTACAACATCACTATCATGCTGACAAACAGAACTGTGTGCAAGACAGTAAGCTCTAGTCCACCGCTGTTCCCATGGTGAAACTTATGAAAATGTACAGCCATATACCTTATTGTTTCTTATTACTGATATTCTTCACACATTCTAACAGCCTATGTTAAATTCCCCTCCCCCATAAAATGTCTCACAAAGGCATATAACAGTGTCTTCTATACACTGATCTCCAGACTGTACAGGGTCACTCATGTTTTGTCCATCTGTGACCCTCATATATATGGACCCTACCCCACAACTTGTGTGGGAGCTACAACATCACTGGAATGATAGGAATGTCAGCACTAAATAATGATAGACCATACCTATCAACCTCTTACTGCATGGCATCTGGACAAAGCCTGGTATATAGGTGGAGGACATAGGCTGAAACACAGGGCCATATTTGAAATACTGCTGTTATACAATATGAAAGTTGCTGCTGTTGCAGGATTTGTTGCAACATACCCTTACTCAGGAATATGAAGTCAGAAACACAAATGGATGTTGCCATGTACTGATAGCAATCAATAGAGAGAATGCCACTGATATGTCAGGGACAAGACCTGTGTGGGGAACAGACAAAACATAACAGCCAATCCTCTGGCCACCATGTGGATAGGCACTTAGTTGAGACCTATGGAAACAGACTGCATTCCATGCAAAACTAGCATGTACACACAAACCCTGTAAAACTAGCAGTATTCAATGCATATAACAGCAATGCTCACACACTGTTCCTACGTCTGGAATCTTATACAAACATGTAGTTGGCCTGTCTCCACAAGTCCTGTTGTAAGAGGTATTGCTACCTGCTGTCTGCAACACTGCTGCCCACACACATGAAGGATGCCCTCCATACAGGAAAGATAAAGGGAAAATGCCCACCTGATGTAGTTATTTATAGTAGTGGGTTGCTATGACATTGGCTATTGAAAGACCTACACAGCTGTCTGCATGCGGTTAGCAAGTGGGGAACAGCAATTGGTGCAGAGGCCATCACCTGAACATGAGCATCACCTACATAAGCCATGCTTCAACCTATTCAGACAAGCTCAATCCCAGTAGTGGAGAGATAAAGAGAGAGAGAGAGAGACGCACACAAAAAAAACTAAACAAAACCTCAAAATAAGAAACAAGAAGACATCCTGTGCACAGAGGGAACCTGAAGATAAACCAGGTATGTGCAATATGTAAGCATGTAATTGAATGTAGTACTTGGTCTGTATTAATGGAATAGATGATTAAGAAAGATGTATATGTGCCATCAATACTTGCTGTAATGATGTCCTGCTGAACAAATGCTATGGACATAGCATCTGGCTCTGTCTGCAGTGGGCCATACCTGTCAACTATGCAGATCTTCACAGACTGTCAAGATTTAGCCATCATAGTGTTTGTTCTGTTCCTCCAAACATCTATATTAATTAGTCTGGCAAATAGCTAAAGGTGGAAGTAATGAAGTCAGTACAGACACATGAGTTTCAGACCCCACAACCTTCAGAACAGTCATGATAAGGCAAAATGTATCATGCACAAACTTCATAGGTTTGTCATAGGCATATCTACGATCTGTCCCTATATATATCCCTCCCCCTAAAGTTAGGCTTTGTCCACATGTGACGCTCTAAGAGGTGGATAGGTTGGGTCACAGCTGAGGAGCCTAAAACAACCTGGGAAAGGACAGCTCACATATGGCAACCACTAGAGTGTCTGTCAAACAGTTGTGTCTGTGCCACTGCTAGGCCAATTAATGGAATCTTGCCCATATCCATATGTTACCTGTGAATATGAGTATTATACATGTTTGTATTGTAAATCTAGTTTACAGATATAGGGCATGAGCATAGTAAAGCACTGTTGCAGATGTGTGTGTTAAACTGTATGTGATATATTGAATTAATAACATTCAACTGTACAGTGTTCTGGAGAAAGTTCACAGTTATGACAGATACCTGTAGTGACTTACACATATACTTGTATTATGGCAGCTATATTGATACGTTATCAAAATTGACTTCCCTGGTTTGTCACCCAGTGAGGTGGACCAATGACCAGAATCCTGGTATAACAGGTTGTAGTGTATGACTGAGCTGCAAGACTGTAAATATAGTGTGCCATAATGACATAGAACACAAATGTATACCAGGTATCCCATGAGCATGATGTTCAGCTGAAAGGCACAAAAGTAATAACATGAATCACAAGCAGTCTGAAAAATAGGATGTGCATGTTGCACGTGTGTGTAATATCACTGTCACTGCATACAACAAAATAAAATGTGTACTGCTACTGATTTTTGCATTGCCATGACACTGATATGGGTACTACAGTTGGCATGCTTATCACGTAGTAATTAGGGAAGTGCACAACTGTGTTATGATCCACTGTCCATGCCTACAACTAACAGCTATATCAATACCCATATACACTGGATATCAAAGTGTACACACCCGTGTTGGAATGCCAGGTCTGTGTGGTGTATGCCAATGAGACCACAGGAAGTCATGTCAAAATGTTTCTCATCTCAAATGTGACCCATAACCTGTACAATTCTATTGAAAAAGAAACAAAGCTGTTTCATGGAAGGTGAGCAGCCATTGCCATGTGAAGATGTGATATGATGTTAGTGTACAAACCAAGACAAATGGATGCTGTAATCATCTCAGCAGGTGCTTACACAACATATCAGTGTAAGGGTGTGCACACACATTCAACTGGCTTACTGTACTGAGTATTTCTTCCCATATGCTGGAGGGACAGGTTCATAACTCAGAGACTGCCCTTGCTATGGAATAGACTTCTCATACATGTCAAGCAGAGCACCTCACTGGCCCTCTTCAAGACAAATCTTGATAACTAGATGGGAAATAGAAAATTCACCCCAGGGATCACTCCAGTGACTTTACTTGACAGAGGCACTGGGAACTAAGGTCAGGTGGCACAATAACAGGTTAATCCTATGGGCTAGGCTTGTAAAGGCTCCAGGGTCATTAGCCATTAGGGTTGGGAGGGTGGCCTAATGGTTAAGCTGTTTGCCTTATAAACACAAGGTGCAGGGTTTGAGTCTCACAAGTGATAATTGGCTAGGCTTAAAATGGCTCACAAAGGGCAGTTAGCCTAGTACTAATCTATGAACCTATGAGCCTAATACACACCTATGAACCTATATATTTCCACAGGACAGGTTGTTATGTTTCCTATTGAACTGAGCAGGCTATAGGACACATCACAGGTGGGGGATTGGGTTGACATGTGCTTTTGTGGGGTCATGTTCCAATTGCACAAGTACCATGCATTGTAACAGGGGTGTGTACACTTCATATCCACTGTAGTTATATGGAATCAGTTGCACCTTACCTGTACAACCATCCGCCACCAACAATAGAGTAATCCCCCTTGGTGGGCACCACCAATACGCAAAGCACATGATAGATTGCTATAGTGGCTGTACAGGGATACATAGGTGCATACCATAACTTGGAAGCAAGTGTACCCTCTATCAGAGCGAGCATGTAGGTTCACAGGTGACCTCTTGTAAGGCTGACTCTGACTAGAAATTAGACATATCCAAACCACCAAGGCCAATTGCAACCATGTCTACAGATATGGATGCAGTCTCAGAGCCAGTAACACAAGTCAACCTGTACTGGGGGTACAGCACACCTCATACACACATGCCATGGATACAGAAAACCTGCATCAGACAGGATAGGCAGGAACAGTGGCACCCTTTCCACAACAGTAGTACGGGGGATATGCACATGACCCACATTCCTGCCTGCATCACTGATGAGCATGGATATAATGCCGACTGGTGGCAACAACAGGAAGTCTCCATAGGGCATAAGAACATCACAGTTTGCCTCCTACATAAACACAGCCATGTGCTCACAGTCCCATCACACACTATAGTCAAACACACACATGCCACCATCCACACACCATCCACATGGAAGATAGCCACTGTCATCCCTCCACACAGAAAAGAATGGTGTGTAGTGGATTATGTCATTAAGTGTCCAACATTGGGGGAACTGGACAGGTCAGGGCCAGGAGTGTAATGCAAGATGTACAAGACATGATAGTTTACAGTGTTATGGTATAGTCTGGATTATTTGCAAGTAATACCCACTGTTGATGTGCATGTGAACAACTGCATGAGGTCCTCTGACTTTTTTTCCTGTTTATGTCTTCCATATACAATGCCCCAGGAACGTCTGCCTGCATACACATCCCTGGAAAATGATGCAATAATCCAGTACCTCATAGTCCAGCATGCCATCCTGTTCAGACACAGGGCCCAGGATCTGCAGGAGAGGACCACTCTGTGGAACAAGCTCATCCACAGGGTAAACAATGTCAGTCTGCACAACAGCAATTATAAGCAGGTGCAGCATCACTGCACAGATCTGATCCGCCATGCCCGTTAGCGTGCTGCTGCAGTTAGGATGGACCAGCTAGCCACAGGTGGGAGTCATGCCATCCAGCTCCTACTGACACATGCTGAGGAGCTCCTCACCAGCCTTGGGGCACCCGCTCACCAACCAAGTCAGCAAGCTGAAGACAGCATTGTGGAGGCGGGTGCCACCCACATAATGGACAAGGAGCGTGCATGTAAGGCCCCAGGGCACATTAGTAGACCACTGTTGCTTATCCATTTTCATTTGTAAAGTGTCTACATGCATATGTCAGATAAGATATTATGTTGCTGCAGTGTAGTAATGAACAGATGTGCATAATCTCTAGTATTGTGAGTTTGTACTGTTGATGTGCTGAAATGCTGCTCCCACCCTGTATCAATGTCACAGGTGTGGCTACTGAGATTACATCTCTCACACAACTATTTAGTTCCCTTTGGTATGCAACTGGGGAAACAGCCTGTAGCTGGTGAGTATGGAGTTATTTTGTTCAGGTTTGCCAATACAGCGGCCTTATTATGGCCATGCTATTTGCCATGCACACATTTAACACACCTACCCATAATGCATGCTGTACATTTTCACTTATTGTTGCTGTTAGCTGCACTGCATCACAGTGGTCACCATGGTGGCATATCTGAAGGGTCTGTAAGAGTCCTGCAGTATACCTAACAACCTGTAAGTGCAAGATGTGCTGACAGAGATGAACATAATGGTGGGACAAATGGCCTAATGTAGGGACATGTCTGAAACATTACCCTTATACAGTGGCTACAACTGTTTATACACCACTATTACAATGATAACTGTTCCTGATCTAAACAACTGCAAATCACAATACCACATTCCACACCTTTTACAACCTGTAATGTGATCCTAACATGGGCAATGAATATGTAATATGGAATCCTATGTTAGGACAACAAGTATGGGGAATACAAACCTTAAGCACTGGAAGCATATATGTGCACACACTCCAAATAACATATTGTGGAAGCAACTTGTGAGGTACTGACAGCATTCACTCTTCTTGAGTGCACACCTTCCATCAAGTGCAGGGCCTCAATGTCACACCAAATAATGGTCTGCTGTCCAAGAAGTATGTCCATGACATTTGCCCACTCACCTGCAACAAAGGCAGCCGTGGCTTGCACACATCTTTCAAATCATGAAATGGATTCCATATCTGAAAGGTAGCAATCATGAGTGGGAAAAGTAGCCTTACTTCACTATTGCATATACCATGGCAAACAGTGCAGGCAGTCATGTATGTGTGTATGAAGTATGGGACAACATTAATGTAGAAAATAAACATGCCCATCCAAAACAGATGACAATGCATGTTGCAAACTGGTCACAGAGGCTGCCCAGAAACATGCAGCAACACTGAGGAACTTGCAGGAATGTCTAGCATGTACTGCCTTTACAGTACCTGTGTCGATAATTGCCTGGAATCTGCATAAGTGTGGCCTATGGATTATGGTAATCAGTCGGAAGGGTTGTTCCACCGGAAACATCACCTAGGGCTCTCTTCAGGTAGCATATGCATAACATCAAGTCTCCCAAAGGCATGTGTTGCAATCTGTAATGATGTCATTGGACCAAGGCTGAAACCTACAGACAGTATTAATAAAGATACATGTGGTGCACAAGCAACGCCTCACTCCACCTCATGGCCACCATCCCCATTTTTACCTTGCTGATGCCAGTGTACACCTTTAGGTTTGCTGTTCATTTGCAGGAACTAGGGCGGTAGACATGGCATTTGGAATTTGCAACACTGCAAAATAACACTCATGTGTGGCCCATAATTATCAAGTGTCTGCAATAAGGCTGAGGATTGGGAGGGGTGTCATCCTGAAACACAACAGTGAACTGAAGCATACATCCAAAACTCACAACAAATGGCTGTATCTAAACACAGTCAAGGTCATGAATTGTGCCAGACATAATCCTGACTCCACAGCAATAGTGAAGTCACTGTGTGACCTCCAAGGGCTGTGCACATAAGCTAACCTTGCAAACCGTCAGAGTTGTGGGACATTTGTAGGGCGGATTGACCATATAATGTAAAGTGAAGATGGTTCATGCTAGTATAGCCCTTCCAGAAATAGTGACTGCTGTAGCTCACTTAACAGGTGCTGCAACAAACCATTGTGTTAAGGGTGCGCACACTTATGCAACCCACATATTGTATGCATCTCATTCGGTAACTGCATGACTAACACATTTGTTTGATACTGCATTGGATTGGTCAGGTCATATGTCACATATCAGTTATGTGTAATGTTAACATATGCAGTAATGTGGCCACATTGCATATCATGGACGAGGCTGGCATGTGAACAAGGGTTTATACACTCCTCATATCCACATTAAGCTTTGAAGGTTGTCAGTGTAATCAGATTTTATTGCTCATACATGCACTGCTGATGATGAGATCTGCAAATCAGAGGTCAGGCATTAACTATTGACATCAGTCATCATATCATCCCAGGAATGTATCAGACAAACACATAGGGGCTGAGAGTAACAGACCAAACATAACTGCCACACATATACACATTCAGTAATGGTCTGTACAATTGTGAGGTATGGTGCACAGTACATGCCAGTGTGCTGTACAGGTGCACAGCAATACTGTGTACATGGGTGCAATGTGTTCCAGGGGAGGGACATCACCTACTAATACAACTCTTGCATCACAGAGATGTATAATGTTGGCAACAAGCATTGAGTATGGCTGCAGTGCATGCTGTTGTGTGTCATATGTCATGCATGTTGACTGTTGGGTAATGAGAGGTCTGTGTAATATGTTTGTGCCACCTCACCTGTAAGCATGTGTGTGTGTGTGTGTGTGTGTGTGTGTGTGTGTGTGTGTGTGTGTGTGTGTGTGTGTGTAGATGTAAACCATAATGTACAGGCCTTAATTTACATTTTTTTGTTTGCCCCTCATAGGTGGCGAGGTGGGTCAGGGTCCTTCCTGCAGGCAAACTGATGTTAGTGTCCATACAGACTCTGACAATGATGACAGGCATGATGAGGCACAGGCAGGGTTGTCAGGGGCTGAAGGTGTGCTATCAGTTGACATCCCACTTTTATCCACCCCATTCCCGCACACAGTCACAATGCCCATACATACCCCATCACCAGTGGCCATAGATGAGGGACAGTTGGCAGATGGTGGCATTGGACAAGACAGTGTGGGGACTATGGCAAGTGTGTCTGTACACAGCAGCCATAGCCAGATGACCAGTGAGGTACCACACAGGCAGATGTACAGGGGTGCTTGTAGGAGGGCTGCTGGCCATTATGGCCCTGGCAGAAGTGCCACAGCAGGTGTCTCCAGACGCATGTTTCAGGCCATCATGGAGGCACAGGCACGTATGGAATATTATACCAGAGAGTCTGAGGCTCCAGAGGGCTGCTCATTCTGCTGTACTTGACAACATCTGTGATCTTGCAGGTGCCCGCCATTATTTTGCAGAAGTCCTGGATAGATGGTTGGGTGAGATGGTGGGAATCTTTGACCATGTGGTTTCTGTGGTAGAATATTTGGTGGGAGTAGGGCGGTGGCCATGTGGGAGTAGGTCAGCAACACCAACAGGTGGAGGTCTATGTGGGCATGTAACAACTCACGGTCACTCCTGTAGTGGCAGTACCAGCAGCAGCACTGCAGTGGGGGTGCTGTCATCACCACAATGCAGGAGGCCATGTGCACATGGTCCTGGCCAGTCCCAACAAGAATGCAGCTCCAGTGGACAATTGTCATCATCAGGGGAGAGTACTATATCTGACCTTCTGCCTAATAGTGCCCATTAAACCCCTGGCAGGCACATTTCCCATGTCTGTGGCCATACAGTGAACTGCACACCCTGCCATGTACAGTCTGCAACTGTCCAACAAATCCCTGTATAGGGCAGTCACATGGCAGACATGTGTGCATACATACACACACACTTCACCAACACAGCTAGGGAACCTCCATACCTACACACACCACATCTGCACAGCCCATTTTATAAAGAGCACCCTAACCCACACACATAATGTCAACCAAATGGCTCAGCCTAGGTCTCTGGCTAACCTGCAACACAGCCTGTGCATATGATGATACCTGTACCACATCCCTGTCATCCATACCATCGATGCAGGGACATGCTGATACGGTTCTGATGCACAGGGTGGATGTCCTAAGGTTTAGCAATGTAATGCTGTTTAACGTGTTTTCAGCTGGAATGATTCATGCTTACACATCAGGGCGTGTAGCTGTCCAGGCATGATGCGTTATAGCTGTTATTAACACTGACTGATTGTGGTCTCCATAATGCATTCTGTTTGTGTTCTAGGTGTTTATGTGTCAGCAGGATGTTGGTCTGCTGTCCTGTCCTACAAGGGGTGTATCACTGTGGAGACGCATTGACTGTGTCATATCCTGGGTACAGCTGAACACAGGTAACAGGTCTGTATAATAGTTACTGCATGTGCCACATGGCTGATAGGTCTGAGGGATGTATACATGTGAGTGCATAGTGGATGATGTCAGCAGCTCTTCTACAGTGGACAATTTTAAGTGTACTGGGTGGCACAAACCAAATGTTTATCAATAACACACACACATACGCTTTGGTGTTGATGCAATACACAGAGAATGCTGTTCACATGGATGTACTTCATTTTGCAGTGAACTCATTTTGGCCTATGTAATTCAACCTAGACCAAATTGCAAAACATCACAACAGGAAATAATTAATTCACCAGGTTAATGTCATTGACGATGGTACTGGTAGCATATATGTCCTCTTCCCCAATGTAGTGCAATCCTGGAGTTGGTAAACATAGGTGTGCTTGTGTGGGTGGCACAGCTCCCCACTTTGGAGGGTGTGGGGTAGTGTAGATCCACACATAGTGTGATTAACAACTACTTAACCTGTTAACATAAATGGTAGAGTATAACAGCACACTAAGTGGGGGGATATCCACAGCAATAACCCCAATGTGGGTGGCTGTGGCCACAACAACCACACCCATGTATATATACCAACTCCAGTATCGCTGTACAGCTATACAGTGGGGAAGAGGGCATTTACACATCTACTACTAGTTTTGCTTGAATGTATTTCCACAAGATGATTGCTTTGAAATGTTACCTTTAGCCAGTTAGTTCTCGGACAAATGATCTCCTGGGAAATATATTTTCTGCAAACTGAAGTAGATCCCTTCACATACACACACACTTAATTGGCAACACTGAGAGTAAAACCGCTACCTAGGTACTTATTGCTACTAATGTGTTTGGCCTTAATTACACACGCCACAGAGCTTTTAGGGTGAGGTGTGTCCTGAGTTTCCTGTTAAGTAAAGAACATCACCAGGCCTTGTACAGTATGGTAATGGGGGATGTACTGGGTGTTAATGAACAATACATAGTATGACATACTGTCATATACACAGTGACAAATCATTCTAAGTGGCACACCTCATCACTAAGGGCTTTTCATCCAGAAAAAAGGAGGTCATTGTCCTACTGTACTCATCCCTCATTAGACCCATTATAGAATACAATGTCTCTTTTGGTATGTACCTCTCAAGACATCTGCAACAACTTGAAAGGCCACAAAAATACCTCACTAAAAGAATCACAGGCCTAAAGCAGATGCCTTATGCTGACTATCTAAAAAACTCCACCTATACTCTGTCACATATCGTCTACTCAGAGGCAATCTCTGCTTAACATACAAGGCCATGTCAAACCCAGATCTGTTGGACATGCTACACTTAAAGAAATCCCAATCCCTCAGAGAAACATGCACCAGGGATCTAAACCTTGTCATCACAATGAACAAAACATACTGGAGGGATAGGTTCCTGACCCAGAGACTCCCTAAACTCTGGAATAGGCTGCCCATACATGTCAAGCAGAGAGCCTCTTTGGCTCTCTTCAAAAGGAACCTTAATGATTGGATGGGAGATAAGAAATTCACTCAGGGGATCACCTCAGTCACCCTGCTAGACAGGGGTCCAGGGAAGTAAATACTGTGGGAAGAAATAGCCAGGGAATTGTTATGGCTAGGCTTGTATATACCCTAGGGCCAATAGCCTAGTACCAACCTATGAACCCATAAACATACAGTCATAGTCACATTTGGCAGTTCTGGGTTTAGCAGTGCTAACTACCTTGTCAGTGAGTCCATTCTGTTTCAGAGTTTTTGCACACAGCACATGCATCATTGGGCTGCATAGTGTAATCAGTTACCTGTATGGTTGATGGTGACAGCAGTCCTCATACAGTGGACCTTGAGACATGTAGTGAGGGAACCTTGGCGTAAAGACAGTATAACCACCACCCACACCCCACATTGGATATTGTACTCACTGAAACCCATGATAATGCTCTGACAAACTCACAATCACACATTGATCAGGACTGCAATACAACCCCTTGTCTATCTAATCAGTGCTACTATAGGGATATGCATTAATTGCACATGCCACAGGGATGGTAGGGTGAGGGTTTGTCATGGCTCTCCTAATGTCAGCAACATCACAATCCCTTATTATGTATGGCAAGGTTTATTGTATTTGGAGAATTTTGCCTCAGAATGCTGCCTCCTTCAGATATGCACACACACACATACACATACTTGCCAGAACTCCGAAGGTAATCCATGACTATCTACCCATTTCTAGAACAGTGTTATGCTGGTACTGCAAGCTCCAGGTAGCCCATAGGGTGAAGAGTGTAACAAGGTACATTTAACGTCACTTACAGCAGCAGTCATTTCTAAGTATGGCAATGGGGGGTGTAGTGGGTGCGAAAGCCCTCAGAGTATTTTCAACTACAACTTTACAAACATGCAGACACTGTTATTCTCAGTAATGCACACTGACACATTTGTCAGTACTGAGGTCCATAGGTGCAGGTGTTCCTAGGTGTGTACCAGGCTAATGTCCATGGAGAAATGAGAAGAGTAGGGCTTGTGGGTACACTGGTATCATGCCACCTGACATTTGACAGCAGGCCATCTCTCAACTGGTGCCACTTGATTGATCCCCAAGGTGACAGTTAAATTCAACATCCAGTCATTTGGTTTTCTCTTGCAGAAGGCCAGTGAGGTGCTCCAATTGACATGTATGCAGCATATATTACAATAATATGGCCAGTGTCTGAATTAGAGACCTGTACCCAAGCACATTCTGCTGAATGTGGTAGTCTGGTTGAGGTATACATGGCATGTGGTGCATACAGGGCGGGGTTTCCTAGGTGTCGCATTCATAACACAGCTGGGCAGAAATGTCAGTGTCATTCAATCAGAGATTGCCTGTAAATAGCCAATATGGATACCTGACATCTGCACATCTGTACAGAGGACAGACAGGAATTAGCTGGCCAACAGGATATGCATTAGTATGAATGTTTTGACAGACGTCTGACACTGATAGGTATGCCATTACTACTTGACAACAGTTCTCAATGATTTGCCCTAAAACATAGAAGTCTGCAGTTAATATCAACATATCAGATCAATATCCAATAGGAGATACTTAATAACATGCAGCTCACACACAAAGATCATGATAGTCAGTACTTAGAGTCCTGTTTTGCATGCAGGGGTGTATGGTTCCAGTACTATAATCTGCAATCTACTCTTACTTGGAAAAGCACTGTTAAAAGTACTAATGTAATGATACAAAACATGCAAGTGTGACTGCATATAACCTGGGATACTACCCATGTATGAAACATACAAAGAGAAAAGATTGTAGTACTAGCCATGTATACTCAGGTGTCCCATACAGTATATTCACACCCCTTGCTACTGTAATGACAGCACATAGAAGCATGTTCTGTACATGGAATTAAATACACTTATTAAAGATGTCATTACCCTGCTGTTATATCAGACTGGAATGTGATCACTGGTTACCAGGGCTGAGCTATGCTTATCGGGTGTAAGCATTGCTTAAATGTAAATGCTAAGAAGAGCTGCGCACTGGTAAGCGAAGCCTACATGGTGTAAGCACCTTTTTGTTTAATTGTACATTTACACTGCTTACCATTGTGCAAACTAGTGCAAACCTGCTTAAAGCTGCTCAAAACTGCCTTAACTATTCAGTATCCAACAGTCCTTGTTCTTCCTAGCAACTAAATAAACAACCCTTGCAGGCCTTGAACCCAGGACCCTTTAGTCCATAGCTACAGAACTTACCTACTAAGGCATCTGAGCTGTACAAATGTCTGTTGCTGGTTCAAATATATCATTCAGTACATGTACTGAATACTAGTGAACAACTGCTTTGACTACAATTGTTTACTACTTGTTAGTGAAAATAGTGTTAAATTAGTCATGTTTGTATATCGAAGTTTACACATAGTTAAATATTGTGGGATACATCTGAGAAGGTATATACAACACTCATGTTTACACATAATGATATGGATATATATATATATATATATATATATATATATATATATATATATATATATATATATATATATATATATGTGTGTGTGTGTGTGTGTGTGTGTGTGTGTGTGTGTGTGTAGTGCATTCAGACATTGGATCCACACTCTGAACCTCTCACTGCAAAACATCTGACCAAAGGCACTGTGAATGGGGCTAAAGGGGCCAAAAATAAGGATCTCTTGTAATTATTGCTATTATCCCTTCCTCCACAGCTGAACTGTTCTGCCGTGCAACAAAATAACTAGCACTTACAAGCCTTGAACCCAGGATCCTGCAAAGCATAACCACAACAAGTTACCACTAAGCCATCTCAGCTGTAAGATGTTGTAATGATTTCTCTAACATATCGTATATATGTAGAATGTTGCTACAGTAACAGGGTAACAGGGGCTGTGTCAACAGACATGTGTAGGAAGTCTCTTCTGATAATGACAGACATCATAAAATCATCAAAGTGAAGTACCACACAAATCACAGTAATGATCCTGTGGAATACAGCAGAAATATGACCAATAAACATGGGCAGTCTGAAACAATCTGTTCAGTCCAAAGCTATAAACAGAACTCCTTAGTGCAAGACGTGTGGACCAAGCCTGACAAAGGTGATGTTTACAGCCATGAAAATGGGGATATAACACAAATACTGAAATAGATAGGCTGACACAGTTGATGCATTCACACCCTCCTGTCTGTCCTAACACATATTAACTGGAGGAGCAGAGGTCCCAAGCCCACATATTTCCCACTAGTTAGTGACATACATCTTCACAGCATCCCACTACTTTTTCAGAAATACACAACATGTATGCTGGCCAGGCAACAGCACGTCTATCAAATATCTGCACATAGCATCACACTAGGTAAATATACTGAGCTGCTAGACATGTCACAAAGCACTGTGCAAACTATAGGCAGAATGCCACAACACTGAACCAAGTTTCCTATGTGGGAATACACATGTACTTGCAAATATAGCAAGCCTTACAGGCATGTAACAGCATGGAGTAACAGACACCAGTGTGAAAGTTCAAACTCACAACCAATCTCAACACAGTCACATTATGGTAAGCCTAATTAACAGTACAGTATATAGCACTGTGTAAACAAAACCATCCTGATATTTTCCACTCACACACTAACCCTACGTATACTGGCCCAATTCACAGCGTAGTCTGATGCCTGATTGTGGTATGAGACATGTCTCAGTCTAGCCCTACAAACATATATGCCGATAGGGTACCAGAAACTGGAGCAGCATGCACTGTCAGATAGAACAGGACCAAGAACACTAACATCTACCACAGTCTGTACACAGGGCAAGTGACATATTCACAATACACTGCTGCACAGTACTGACACTGTCAACAATCACCATAAGTATGCAGACCTGTCTACTGTACAGACTATAACAGAATGTCCAGGTTTTGTCCTCAAGTATAAGGCCTGCTATACATAACATCTCTAGCAGTCTGATATATCACTGGCTTGTTATCAGGAATGATGTCAGTAAATAATGATATACTGTATTTATTTTATTTATTTATTTTATTTTATTTTACATTTGTTGACTGGGATAGTCCAACTGGATATATGTCCATTTTCAGCGGAGGCCCGGGGAGAAAAACTCCACATACCAAAGAAAAGACAGTACATACATCACTGAGTGATAAACTCAGGCAGACCTGTTTATAAAAATATAGACAAAGAATGCAGGCAGATATCAATATACACAGACATATCTGATTGGCAAAGACATATCAGAAAATGTGAACATAGAATACAATTAGAGCTCATAATTCACAATGCTTAGACATTCAAATGCTATGAGGCACAGATACTTGGCTAAACAGCAGGTTGGGTAGCAAGACATGTATTAGTGAAGTTGTTAGTCAGGTTTAGAACAAGACTACAGCGAATGAGATGTGAGGTATTTTTTGATTTCTCTTTGAAATAGGGGTAGTGAGGTTTCCTTGGTAATGGTAGTAGGGAGTAGATTCCAGATATTACCTGTTGAGCTGGCAAATATAGCATTCACTGCAGAGTTGTTGGATTATTGGGTCAGTATCATTAGT
Source organism: Protopterus annectens (assembly GCF_019279795.1). Lineage (NCBI taxonomy): Eukaryota > Metazoa > Chordata > Ceratodontiformes > Protopteridae > Protopterus > Protopterus annectens. The sequence continues at coordinate 206,262,551 of NC_056730.1, forward strand.
TTATCAGCTGAGTATAATGGCCTGGAGGCACTATGAGGGGTGAAATATTTTTGAGGGCAGAGGTGTTATCAGGTTGATGGAGAATTTTATGTAGTACTATAAGCTGGTTGAACTGTAGAAGGGTAGGATACTCTAGCCATCCCAGTGCTTTGAGGTTCTGGCAATGGTGGGTCCTAAAAGCCATGCCTGTAGCGAATCTGGCTATATGATTGTAACATCCTGATAATTTGTTGAGATCAGTTTTGGATAGGTTGGTGATTACAGGGGAGGCATACATAAGGGTAGAGAAGAGGTGTGATCTTGCAATAGCTACCCTAGCTGGGTGGGAGGTGAGGAAAGGTTTGGCTCTGTACAGGGAGCCAAGTTTTTTGCTGACGGACTTAATAGTGTGATTGACATGTTTATCAAATTTAAGGTTGTTGTCTATTATTACGCCTAGAAGCTTTGTATGTTCATCAGGGGAGATAATGGTGTCATTGTTAGATTTGATGTTGAAGGAAGGAGGAGGAATTCTATGGATAGGGGAGAAAAGTAGGAGCTTTGTTTTGTTAGGATTTAGAAGTAGGCGGTGATTAGCTAGCCATGTTTCTACCATGCTAAAAGTGGTCTGGGTGAGGTTTAGAAATTGTGTAGGAGAGGAGGCACAGCATATTAGTGCTGAGTCGTCTGCATATTGGATGCAGGTGGCTCCTGGGATGGTGGTGTGCAGATCATTGATAAAGATAGAGAAAAGAAGGGAACCTAGTATGGACCCTTGTGGGACACCTAGGGTTAGAGGAAGTTGGGATGATAGCTTTCTCTGCCATAAGACAGCCTGCTGTCTGCTGTTTAGATATGAGAGAAACCATTGTATTGCATGTTGGTCTAAACTAATGGTTTGTAGGGCATTGAGCAGTAGCTGATGGTTGACCATATTGAAAGCTTTTGAGAGATCTAGGAAGAGTACTGAAGATAGTTTGTTGTTGTAATGATGAAGACTGATGACATTAGAGTAAGATAAAAGAGTCATGGTGGTACTTTGGAATGGCCTAAACCCGTGCTGAGAGTCGGCGAGCTTTCCATTTTGAATATGAAAATGCATGATTTGTTTGTGTATGCATCTTACCATGAGTGATGAAAGAATAGCTATAAGTCTAAAGTTAGATAATTCTGTGGAACTTCCTCCTTTATGGAGAGGTATAACATGTGATATTTTCCAGATTGCTGGGATGGATCCTTCTGAGATGGATCTGTTGATCAGAATAGAAATGGGAAGTGCTATGGCATCAGCTGGTTTTTGAAGATATTCAGCTGGGAGATGGTCGGCAGCTATTGTAGTAGGTTTTAACTTTTTGAGTAAATTCCGGATCAGGTTGGTAGGTACGGTTTGAAAGGTAAAGGTGGGTTGGGTACTGGGTGGATGAGGGCTAGATGTGCCAGAGCTGGTGTTTCTGTCTGATGGAGTGAGATGGGTAGCTAGAGACTGGATAGTTTCAGTAAAGAAGGAGTTGAAGCTGTTTGCAATTTCAACAGGGGATTTATCAAGGGCAGCTGATGGGGTAGGAGTGGCAGAATGGCCTGGGTGGAGAAGATTGTTAATACCATCCCAGAACCTTTGAGGTTTTAGCTGATATTTTTGTTGTAGGAGGGTGTAGTGATTTTTTTTTGTCTAGAATGACAGATTCTTTGGTCTGATTCCTTAACTGCCGGTATCTTACTTGGTCCACAGGGGCTTTGGAAACATGCCACCTGGCCCAGGCATTGTTTCTTAGTTTAATTTTGGTTTTTATTTCTTTAGATAGCCACGGTTGCACCGTGGCTTTTACACAGATGGTACAGGTAGGAGCATGGTGGTTAAGGATAGCCAGAAATTTGTTATTGAAGTACTCAACTGCTTGTTGTAATGGGAGTCATTTCAAGACATTCCAATTACATGCTTTGAGTTCTTTTTGGAAGTTGTCAAGGTTAATGTTCCTGACATTTCTTATAGTTTTGTAGGTGGGCTGGTTGACTGTACATATGCACCTCTTACTGCATGACATATGGACAAAGTGTGACAGACTTGGGGGACAGAGGCACAAGCACAGGGCCAATATTGACATATTGCTGTGATAGAGAAAATTCCTGGTATAACAGGGTTTGTTGTGACATATCTCTTCTGAGGGATATGAAGTCAATAACACACATGGATGTCACCATTTACTGACTGCAATCATCAGAGTGTGCTCCTGCATTTCTAAAGATAGGAAATGTGTGAGTAACACACCACATCTAAGACTCCAAACTCTGGCCAGTCTGCAGATAGCCCTACAGGTGAGAATTTCTTCAACCACATAACACTGTCATGCCAGACTTTAAATCATGTAGAACAGCTATAGTCACACAAACCCTGTTAAACCAACATTACTTAAAATGTAGAACAGCCATACTTACATTTTCTCCCCATGTCTGGATCACCCCCCTCCTGTTTGTTGGCCTGTCTCCACGGTGTATGTTGTAAGATGTATTTCTAAGTACCCTCTGTGATGCTGTTTGTCAGACACCCACATGAACTCCTGCTCACAGTGAAGGAAAAGGGCCAACACCCACATGAAGTGCTTAGTTATAGGAGTGTGTTTTCATGCAATTCGCTATAGGAATGATACCACAGCTGTTCCACATATAGTTAGCAAGTGAGGGACTCCAATTCATGCACAGGCCATCAGCTGATCATGAGCATTACCTACAAAAGTTATGCTGCTGCTTATGCAAAACAGATGTACTTTTCCACATCCACCAGAGAGGAACAGACAGAGAGCTAGAGAGAAAGACAGAGAGAAAGTAAGAAAGGAAGGTAGTAAGAGCCAAGCGTGTTTGTGTATGATCCGTGGGTGGACAGTGGTATCTGGGTATTATAACGGTTGCCTATATTGTTTACTAATCTATACTGTCACATAGTAATTGCACATGGCAGTACATATTTAAGGCTGTGGATTGTCTACAACAACCTCTACAGTGCTTGAAAACTGTTGGCTTTGTAATGTGGACATTGGGACATATAGGTCCTCAATATAAAGATGTAGCAAAAACCACACTGCAATGGATCCTGTCATTACAGAATCACCCCACACCCACACAGAATACTGATGATACACACACAAACACACTCTTACCAGTACTGAGTTTCAAACCCCTACCTAGCTATGCATTGCTATTACAGTATTACACAGTTATTGCATGCACCACAGAGCTTACATGTTGGTGAACACTCCAAAGGTATCTTTGAAGGCAAGTGACATCAGCAGCAGTGCTAAAAGAGGGGTAAGGGAAGTGTAGTAAGTGTGAATGTCCACAAAATCAGGTGTCAACAAAGACACACACACTCTCTCACACAAACACACGCATTTTACAGTTATCAGAACCCAGATAAGAACTCATACCTAACTAATTTGTTACACTACAGTATTATGCAGTTATCATGAGTGCCAGCCATAGAGCTTATAGAGCTGAAACATGGCCAAAGGGTTATTTCAAGGTGACTGACATCAGCAGGTGTGCTAAAGTAGGGCAATGGGAGGTGTAGTGAGTGTGAAGGGCCTCAAAATCATTCATCTCCACACACACACACACACACACACACACACACACACACACACACACACACACACACACACACACACACACACTTGCCAGTACTGAGAGCCATAGGTTCATTGCTTCACAAGTGTGTAGTAGGTGAATGGGCCTAAAGGCTCTGCAAGGCTAGGCCAAGGGAATACCTTGGCTTCAGGCCACATGACAATAGTCCCAAGTGTGGCTCAGGGGTCTAGTCCCTGGAGTGGTCCACAGGGGTGGATATTGTATTCAGCATCCACTCATCTGGGTTACTATTGTGGGTGGCCAGTGATGTGCACTGCCTCCCATGTATGTGATCTATATTCCATAACATGGATACTCTCTGGGTTGTGCACATGTCCCACATGCATGTTCTTTGCCATGTGAAAGTGTACTTGAGGTCTCTGGGGCATGTTGTGTGGACAGATAGTTATCTTCTGATGTAGCATTCCTAACCTCATTTGGTTAGACCTGGTTATGTAACTGAGGTTGTGCTTGCACCTACATTGACAGCATGATATGGATATTCAGTGGAGTTAGTGATGTCTGTCCATACAGGGCATGTGTATAAGGCATGGTATTCCCTTTGTGGGTTATGTTTACAAACTCTACAGTTGTTGCAGGCGTCCAGTGAATAACATGGCAAAAGGGCCACTGTACACATTTATTTGCCTACTGAGGGGATGGAACAGGGTGCCATGCCCTTTTACTTGCTGAATAACACACAGTCAGGAGATGTAGCACATAAAAGTACTTTCTGATGTCAGTGGCACTGTTGTGGTCAACAGGCATGTAGTCCACTAAATCACACAAGTTTAGTATCTGTGAGGCAATATGGAAGGAACTACCAATATAGTTATTGTTGCCTAGCCAAGTGTATTTGTGTATGAGACGTGGGTGGAGAGTGTTCTCTGAGTAATAGAAGGGTTTGCTATATTGCTCACCAATCCATAATGTCACATGTAGGGCTATGGATTGTTTACACCAACCTCTCTAGTGTTTGACATCTGTTGGCCTTGTAAGATGGACATTGTGACATATACTAGGTCTTCAACATAATAATTTAACAACCCCACCACAGCGGATTCTGTTATTACACAATCACAGCAACCTCCACACAAGATACTGATGACAAACAGACAGACATATGCACACACCCACACTTGCCAGTACTGAGATTCAAACCCTGACCTAGCTATGTATTGCTACTACAGTGTACCACATTTATTGCATGCATCATGGAGCTTATAGGATGGATGTTGTCCCAAGGTACTTCTAAGGTGAGGAACATCACTAGCCCTTACAAATACTGGCATTGGGTGATGTGGTGAGTGAGAGAGCCCCCCAAAAATTTTACCCTACACACACATTTACATTTGCTAGGGGTGAGGTTCAGACCTCTATCTAACAATCTTTATGGACCATTATATTACACATTTACCACATGCACCACTGACCTTATATGGTTTAGGGTTGGCAACAGGTACTTCTAAGGTGGATGATGTCTGCAGGACTGCTAAAGTCAGGCTCTGAGATGTGTACTTGGTGTAAATGGGGCCAAAATCTGTGAGGTACAGACATACATATGTAGACATATGTACACACACACTTGTCATGGATAAAATTAAAATCCATACCTATGTAGATACTGCTACTACGTTGTTCCATATTTATGGCACGCGCCATGGAGCTTACATGGTGAAGAGCTGTGCCAAGGTATCTTTGAAGGTGACTAACATCAGCAGCAGTGCTAAAGGAGGGGTAAGGGGAGAGTAGTAAGTGTGAATGTCCATAAAATCAGGTATCATCAAAGACACATACACTCTCTCACACAAACTTGTCATGTCTTGGATTAGAACTCTTACCTAACTAATATGCTACACTATAGTATTACAAAGCTATCACAAGTGCCACAGAGCTTATATGTTGGAGAGCTCTCAAAAGGTATCTTTGAAGGTGACTAAAATCAGCAGCAGTGCTAAAGGAGGGGTAAGGGGACAGTAGTAAGTCACACCAAAGAAACCATGAGGCACACCATATAATCAAAAACATGTTTTTATGATGTTTAGAGGTTTTGTGGTCTGCAGCCTACATATTTGTAAATATTGCTCTTACAAACTTAGAAATTTGATAGAATAGCAGGTTTTGCAGTGGCATTTACATTTGACAGGACTGGGTATACAAATGCTAGATAAATACTGATTTGTACTATCATGTTACACAGTTATCACAAGCACCACAGACACTAGAGGGCTGAGGAATACCAAATGCAATGTCTACAGTGATTGACATCGGCATATCATGTGATATTGGCCAATTGGATGTGTGGTGGGTGGGACAGGCCTCATAATGGAAATCTCTCTGTCACTGTCTGTCTCTCTCTTCCCCACATTTCTGTGTATGTATGTTTGACATATTATAGTGTGTTGGCCTTGGATATGTGTGAATATTCCTATCCAATGTGTGTGCAAAGCATGAATGGTGTACAATGTGGTGTGTGTACACAGACATCTGGGACTGACAGATATGTATAGTCCACTGTTGTTTTCAGACATGGGCTTCATTTATCTAAATGTAGGAGCATGCCCAGTATGACCTTCTGTATTTTGTTGTCAGACATGGGCTTCATTCCTCTAAGTGTAGGAGCATGCCCAGTATGACCTTCTGTATTGAGTGTGTGAATCCATTCCAGATAGGTTGTACTCCAGTCCAGGGTTTGGTGTTCTACACCTACAGTTTGCAACCTGTTTCTGCAGGATATCTGTAGATAGGTTGACAATATGGACAATATGGAGTCGCAATGGACGGCAGATAGGGGGATACTGTCAGTATTGCTGTCTGTGCTGTTTGTGTTACATGGTTGGTGTTAGCAGAGATATTCAGACATATGTTCTGTTTTACACTGTGCTGTATTATGTCATCAATTACTGATAGATATAATTATTTGCTCACAGTCATTTCCTGGGAAATACAAGATGAGTGATGCTGTGTCCAGTATTGTGGTCTGCAGCCTACATATTCTTGCGCACTCATGCATTTCTGGAGAGGTAGCTGCAGACTTGCTGATGGGTCTGTGTAAATGGTCCAGCACCTTGGTACTGTGGTGACTGAGGATCCCTTCTTGTACATATATCAATGTAACAGAATGGCCATTATCCTGCTGTGGCCATACCTCTCAGCTGTACTGATTTACTCAGGTTACCCAGAGGCAGGGCTCATATATCTGGTCAGTTCCCCTTCACATTGTGGTTTACAAGCAGGTTTGTAGCCACCTATTACTGAGTTTGCAGGCAGACTTACTATGGGCACACTTCAGAGTTTCAGACTTCACACACTTCATGACATCCATGCTACTACACCCCCCCACTCTGTTATTCTATCCTCTTCCTAACATTATGCGAGCAATATCTGAGAAGTATCCCTATAGTTGTCCCTTCATCCCAGCAGTATTTAGGGGTTGGTCCACAGTTCATGCAGTAGGACATGGTTTCATATAACCAGAATTTGTCAACACGCCCTTGCATTTGTGTTCTGTTGACTGTGTTATGTTATTAGTTGGGACCCCATGAGATACCATACACTGGCACTACGGGTGAGGCACAGGCCTTTGAGAGAGGACTGTAGACCATTTGGTAGGGATGCAGGCCATTTGTAGCAGGCCAGTGCATTCTGTCACTCCTACATTTCCAGGCTGCAAGCCAGTGGATTCCCCTGGGGTGACAGGGTAAGTGTGCGAGATGTTAATGGCAATAGTTCCTGTCCATATTAATCCATTGGTCTGGATGCAGGCATGTCCATTTTTCAGACGGTGACAGATATTGACATCTGGACAGTGAGTATGGACAACTGCTGACATGGGTATTTCTGAGAAGCATTGTGGTTGGCACTGCAGTTTTTGAAACATGGCCCTGTCATCCACAGTACTGCCCATAGGCCACTGAGACACAACCCTCCATGCCTACATGCTGACCACTTCCAGACAATATTGAACACACAACAACCTAACACATGGACCCCTGAAAATTGTACACATGCAACAATCTATCCTGTAGATTGGGCCAGCTCGGGTAATCTGTGCTCCACTGTTATTACACTTCACACTTAATTTTACTGCATTTATACATAGGATTGTTGGGGGCACACCTGATGACTTTAAACATTTGCTATGACTGTACTGGTATTTCAGGTACTCTGTTGGCTTCCATTTTATTTAGTATTCTGACCTATCATGCAGACCGGAGGAATATAATTAGTAGAGTACAGATCTTAGGTTTTATTGACCTACATTTCAGTTTTAGGCTTTTTAGCCTTCAGAACTAAAATGCAACTATCAAACCTGTTGTCATCTGTCTGTGTAAGACTGGAGGGGGGCTGTTCACCATTGCCATCAATTGGAGGCCTTAGCCCAGCCTTTCTTTATGGTCATCTACACCTGTCCTGCTGGTTGAAGCTGGTGCTGGGTATGTGAGCCTCACTGACATGCATGTGTGTGCCCTATGGACACACATTTGGGCCACCACATGTACTGCAGTGGGATTTGTCACCTTGTCTAGTACTGCCTAGTATGCTGACACCAGTATTTGGTATGGATTTCATGCTGCCCATATATTTGTCTACTATCTGCTGCCATCCCATTCAGCCACCCAATTCCCTTGCATGCTCATGTCCATACCATTGATACAACTAGCAAAACATACTACTCCATTCAACAATTGATAGAAAGAGTGCCTTACCTTGTGGCTATGCCAGTATTGAGGACAGAGCTGGAGGGCTATGTCGGATGCACATAGTACACTCCTTATACATGGTAAAGCACAAGTAGTGTCATGTTTGGCATTCCTTTTACTGTACGTGCAAGTCAGAGAGAGGTGTCATTTCCTGGGACCCTACCGTGTCAGTGTATGTGCTATGCATTGCCCCTTTCCCAAGGTCTGGGCATACTGGGCATGCCTCCTTCTGCCTACATGGGCAGGCTCAGGTAGTTCCTCATGTGAGTCCCTCTGTGCCTGTGATGGTCTTGGCAATGGTGGGGGGCTGTGTGACCTTGCCCTGTGCTGCTCCTGCTGCAGCTGTTTGCACAGGATCATATTGTGTAGCATGGCACATACTGTGAACATTTTTGTACATGTAGCTGGAGAGTGCTGCAAGTTTCCACAGGATATGTCCAGGCAGCGGAACCATGACTTGAGCATCCCAAACACATGCTCTATTATGATTCTGGTTTGTGGGTGTGCCTCATTATGGAGTTCTTGTTCAGGTGTGTGTGCATTTCTGAGAGGTGTCATCAGCCACGGCTCCAGTGCTTATCCAGCATCTCCCACTACGTGGCCATATGGAATGTCCCCACTGGCAAATGACTGGTACAGCTGTGTCATATACCAGATGTGGGAGTCGTGATAGCTTCCAGGGCTGCCAGCGCACACATTCAAGATAATGCCCTGGGAATCTCACATGACCTGGCAGTTGATGGAGAGGAAACCCTTGCAGTTTATGTAGACCCTACCCCACTCATCGGGTGGTACTTTGATGTGCATGTGCGTGCAGTCTATAGCACCCACTACTTCAGGGAATTCTGCTATTTGGTGGAAGAGATGCATATTGCTGGTCAACGCCTCATTGAGTAAATATATGAGCTCACTGTCATATGCTGACATGGCATCCAGGAACTGTTGGAGTACCCTGGATGCTGATGCCTGTGATATCCCCATGATATCCCCATTTGGCCTTTGGAAGGTATCTGTGGCTAGTATTCTTAAGCCTACACATACCTTGGTATTCACTGGGATGGGTTCCCCTCTGTTGGTTCTGTGTGAGGTGTGGCCGGCACAGCTTAACAATTTGCTATAGAATGTCCCTGTCCACCCTATAGCGCTCCTCTATCTCCAGCTCATGTAGCCCCTGGTAGGTTACCCTGGGTCTGTACACTCTTCTCCTTCTCCTCAATGTGGGTTGGTCATCAGCACTCACATCCTCATCACCCTCAGCCTCTTGCACATGTTGATGTATGAGAGTGACAGCAGCCCCTAGCATTTTGCTAGTTTTCTCAGATAAAATGTCCCCATCTGTGTACACTGGTGTTGCAGAGTTTTTGGGAAAAAACAGACTGGAAAGTGTTTGCATAGTTTATAGTAGTGTGCTAGGCTAATCCATGTGTAATTGGCTGATTTTGATGCATTACACCTGCCAGCTATGCTAGTTCTCCTTGATTGCCTTCTAACTGCTGTTTTCCCTCCCCATTGCCTTCCCATTTAAGCCCCGATACATGCCGTGCATACCCAGTGCTCAGATGTGAACAGAGCTGCTATTTCACGGAATTTTTTTTTTTGTTTGTTTTGTTTAGAACCCGGTGTGCAGTGCGCACACCCATTTAGGCAATGTAAACACTGTTAGGCAGCTTCAGACACACCCCCTTCCTTAGCTGTGCTTAGCCAAGGGCAAACACGGGTCACAGAGCTCAAATGAGCTTACACCACGCATGACACTTCCCCCTTATGAGGTCATCCACCTCTTAGACTTATATAATGGTGTTGCTGCACCTACACTCTTGGGTGCATGCTAACATTCAGAGGAAATCTGTGATTCAGTATCAATCCCCTCATTTGCATAAAACAGAATGCTAATGCATAGTTACAATACTCACACTCAGCCTTCCCCTTTAGCAACCACTATTCCCTGGTATTGTTGTCTTATGCATGTCATTGACTCTTATGGCAGAATGCTGCTTTGGGTTTAAAAGCTTATTTCCAACTTTTTTTCTTATTTGCGGGCCGATCCCATTTGCGCACCGCTGCCCTATGCTTAAATGGCCGAAATCAGCCCAAAAAAAATAAAATAAAAGTTATTTTTTATAATTTTGCAACTATTTCTCATGCCAATAGCTATATATTTGGCCATTGGCATGCCTACTACATTAAATGCATGCTTTCTTTCAAGCTGTCATGCCTCCATTTTGTAATTTGCAGAAATGTATCCTATAGTAACTGAATGCATTTATGCAGGTTACACTATACCTGCACAGATGACTGCCTGCTTCCTGGATCGCTAATTACTTCATTTGCTGATCACTAATTAACCTCATTTGCATGGTTTTTTTACCAGCAAATGAAGTAATTAGCATAAAGCAGTGGTGTCCGTGCAGGAATAGTGTAGGAGCGCATGTGCACACCCCGGGAGCTTGTTCCTGGATTGCTTGTCGGCCATATTGTGTGCAGCAGCTCTTGCACTATTCCTGCACTCCGGGCAGAGCTTTCTGAATCCAGGGGATTATTGTAGAATCATCAGTGTATTGGATAAGATTACCTAGCTGGGAAGCTTTGTGAAGATCATTGATGAAGGTATTGAAGAGTAGTGGCCCTAGAATGGAACCCTGTTCCACTATATTACTTTGCAATGATGCTATAATTATTTTGTCATTGAAAAGTAAGGGTGGACTTGTATGAGACCTAGAGGAGTTTAAAGTATCCTTGTAGATATTGGCCACCCCACCACCTTTTTTGTTGATTCTGTCTAGTTTTAAGGTGGTACATTCCTGTGGTATGATTTCTTCATTTTTTATTTATTGTTGATGCCATATTTCTATGGCTACCAGTATATCGGGAGTGTAATAGACTACTCAGGCATGCATATCAATAAATGTGTTTCTTATACTTTTAAGGTTAGGTATGCATAGGTAGAAACATATGTTTTTTTGGATGATTATTTTGTTTATGGAAGGCTGATTTTTTTTTTTTGTTGAATGATTTTAGGACCCAGATTAAGACTGATGTCACCATGTTTCCAAGTGAAAAGACAGAAGGGAGTATGCACACGGGTGCTTGAACATTAGCTTTGCTGTAGGAAAAGGCTTGATTATATTTTTATGAGTGTAATATTTATCTATCCATGCTGTCAACAAAAATGTGGGCCTATCCCCCACAAAAATAAATAAATACAAAATAATAAAAATAAATAAATAAATAAATAAAAATACCTAGGCATCTTTATCACTTTTCTCTATTTCCATATGCATTATCCATCTTTCCCTTGCCTCTTCTTCTTTCATGTATGTGTGTGTGTGTGTGTGTGTGTGTGTGTGTGTGTGTGTGTGTGTGTGTGTGTGTGTGTGTGTGTGTGAGATATGGTATGTTTTATTTATTTGTTTGCTTGTTTTGTATGTATGTATGTATGTATGTATGTATGTATGATTGTATGTATTCATTTATTTATTTATTTATTTGTGTTTGTTGCCCAAGGGAGTCAGACTGGGCAAAAAAAAAAACATTTTCATATGATGTTTTGGGAGAAAAGCTGTACGGTCAAATCAGATAAAAGCATTTTAAATGCAGAATACATTTTACACAAACAGTATACATTTTGCATAAGCATAAATGGAGTACATGTACTGAAAATGGTAAAAGAAATTTGCAAGCACTGGATAAGTGTGACTAGAGAATGACCTACAAAGGTGATGTGTACACCTGTTCAATATGTGAAAGTAAAGAAATAGAAGAGAGTATTTTGCTGGATGGTAGTAACTGCAGAAACAAATTGTAGCAATTTGATTCAACATTAAGAGTTAACGAAAAAGGAGATTTGTGAAATGAAAGTCAAGACACACAGTAGAAGGTTACTGCTTGATGAGGGGAGAAGGCAGTGAGAAAGTGACCATTTGAGAGTTGAGATTTTATGAAGCAAGAGAGTTGGTGGTTTAGAGAGCAAAAAGTGCTAGAGTTTTTGTTCAAGACTGGAGAAGACTTAGCCAGGTGAGCAGGAAGAGCAGAGCCAACTTTGGTTTTGGTGCTGTTTAAGCAAGGTTTTGAATCTGTTAACCTTATTTGTTTGCCTATTTTAAGTATGAAGACATACAGTAGAAGGTTGCAGAGTTTTGACACATGGTGGTAATAGAGAGAGTCTCCAGGAATAATAAATGAGTTATTTATACAAAGCATGCATTTGTTGCGAGAGTAAAACTCTCTAGTAGGCGAGTAATGGCCTAGTAACAGATTATGCCACATCACCATTAATTAATTGATTAATAAATTAAATTATTGTCCCAAGTATCCCAGTGAATTCTGCAAACATCTATCCTTCTGCAGTTCATTTTATGTACATAAATGTATGTGCCATTTCAAATTATATATTTCATTGGGCTGCTTCTGTAGTATTTGTATGAGCCACATACAGTACATTGAACTTATAATGAATATTTTTTCTACCTTCGCACAGAATACAATAAATGTAAGCTTCACTGTCACTGTTGTGCTTCTCAAAAAGTCTCCACCATATTTAAGCATGCTTAGTGCAATGTGCTTTTCGACATGCTAATACACCACTGCTATATTTCTTATTTTCTATCTTTTGGTGGAATATGTCCACCATTGTGAGCACACTCCCCAGTGGTATACAGATCTTTTGGAATCTAGCACTAATTGTAAATTTGTGTTTTCAGAGTGTTAACAGTAACATGTCTTTCTTCTGGAAACCAGATTATCTTCAGATCTATGTGGTGCCACATTTCCAGCAAAGACTGCATGAGATTTTCTATAAAATGTCTGTCTGTTCAGTTCAAGTGAGACACTTTTGACATACCATCAGTATCTCTAATTAACTAAATAATCTGGTTATGTCATGTGCTGCATAGCCTTACTACTTTACTGCTGTGTGGTGTAGTGAAGTAAAGATAAGATTCCACATATTGCTAACAACATGTAGTTGTGGTATATACAGCTATGCAGTGCAACCCCAATGTGAATGATGATTGCTGGATTGATACTGAAATGTTCCCTCAGTATTAACCACGCTACTTGCTTTGTTTAAAAGATTACTTTATAGTATTTTGTGCAAATACAAAATGTATGCAGAAGAAAAATCAGTAGTGGAACAACATTTACATTAACATACAGTATGTGAGACAGGTACGATAGAATACTGTCAAAAGTCATCACATTTCAGTTACTGTAGTTATGTTGCAGAACACGGTGAACTTTTTTAAATCATTTCCACATTATGCTGTGCAAAACTAAGAAACTACTTTTACTTCTGTAGTATGCACTGAAGTGAAATCATTTGACATCTGTTTGTATAGCTGAAACCTTGTGGTTCCAAGGTTATACAGCCACATTCAGTGAATGACTGGCTTTGAGCTGGAGAACAAGGGAAAGCTGAACTAGACTATTTGCTTATTCCTGCCAAACTGTAAGCTTGCTATTACCTATAAAGGAATTTACAAAGCTATCAGATATCCACAAGATAGGAATTACAGTATAAGAGCCTTTAGTAACTAAAATGAACATTAAACACTGATCATCTTCAACTCCTTGTAATTTAATTAGCGTATTTGAAATAAGCATCCTTTAATATAAACTGTAGCATGTTTCACTTCATGTCACAATGGTTTTATCAGTGAACTTATTCAAAAAAACTGGAGATGGAAGGGGTTGTTCTATGCACAAAATTGTACTCATAATTAGAGATGGTATCTTATCTGAGAAAAGATACAGCTACTATAACATTTCAAGCTAGTTTAATCAATGATAGCACACATTTCTAGAATCTGTAACCCATGAATATCAGTTGAAGAACCCATCATGGCCACATCTTTCCTTAGTAGTAGAATAGGTACCATACAGAGTGCAGTTATATCCCTGGTGGATTAGTGTTAGTTTGTATGATACGTCTGTTTACTTGACTGTGCAGGTTACAGTGATCCTTTACTCCTTTACTGAAAAAACACCAGTAAAACTTAACCTGCAGATGTAGAAATGTGGAAGTAAATGCCGATGCCTTCCATGAATCCTTCATATTATTTTGATGCACTGCACTGATTAATATGCAGATGTTTCATATTTGCTTCAGTTTAAGGCATGCCTGCTGTAAGTCAGAATACTTTCAAAAGTCAAACCCTTTTTATTTTATATACATTTTGAAGAATTTTTGTGTGTAGTAGAGAATGCTAACCAAAGACAGTGATTCTCACACTGAGACTCCAGTTGCACATAGCTTCACTAATATTATGCTCGTTAAGGGATTAAGGCTAGAATTGTTAAGAAATCCATTGGCTGACATATCAAAATGTACCTCTGTGTTCTTTGGTAAATTCATAAAAGCATTTGTTTCTTCAATAAACCTGAAGAGGCAGAAGCAAAGTAGAAAACTTAAAAAATACAGATATATCAGAAGCTTGAGCTGAAAATAACAGTTGTTAGAGGACACTGAATCAGTCTTTTAGTGAACTATGTCCTGCAAGAGACATCAGGCTTGTACCATTCAAGTAAGCCTCTGAGGGGTACCAGAAGTATTTGGTGGAGGTCTATATTTTCCTCTTCATGAAACATAGATATTACTGAAAGTAAAGCTAATGTTAACACACATACAATGACTGCAAAAGAGACAGAAATCCATTCTTCATCAAAATAGTGCAGTTGCCCTCATAAGGGAGTCTTGTATCATTGGCGTAATGCAGAATTTAACACACACACTCACACACACACACACACACACACACACACACACACACACACACACACACACACACACACACACACACACACACACACAGTCTATCTATTGATATATCTATACAGATAAATAGATAGACAGGCATAAATATATATGTGTGGGCAGGTGTTTGGCTGTGTATGTATGTGAAGAACGATTTTGTCAACTTTCATATCATTGAGTCGACATCAAAAAACACGAACACCCAGAACATCGTATCTTCTCTCCAGGTAAGTAATCACTTGGCCACCATGGTGAATTTTGCCCTTTTACCCTCTGTTGTGCAATCTCAGAGTTGGTGTATTTAGTTGGGGGTGGGGTGAAAATGTGTGGAGGTGCGAAATTTCTCACTGTGGCGGGTTTAATTTTGGTATGTTTTTATTTTATTTGTTATTGGCCAAGTGGTTACTTCCCCAGAGAGAAAATATGATGTTCTGGGTGTTCTTGTTTTTAAATTTTTGACATTGTTGCCTGAATGATGTGAAAGTCAACAGACTGGTAAGTCAACTATATGAAATAGACCAATTTGCAATATATATCTATATACAGCTATATATATATATATATATATATATATATATATATATATATATATATATATATATAGAACATCTATACAACATCAGCATAATGTACACCACTTATGCACTGGTCAGACATGTGAAGCTGAATAATGATTCACATAAATTTAGGTTTTTAGCTTTAAAGACTACTAGGTTAAGTGAACATGGGGGAGAGATTAGGACTTTGACTAAAACATCTGAAATGAGATGGGTAATCTGGCTAGGGGCATCTAGAGGATGTAATTTGAACTAAACTACAGAGTCTCTATTAAACACCCTCAAAGCTAGGAGTCTTTTTAAGTAGATTAATTTTTTATGATTATTGATTTATGATTTTTTTTTTTTTAAGATTTTGTCTTTTTATGACTAATTAATTATTGAACTGTTTCTATTGGTTGATTGATGTATTTAAACTTTTCTCTGTGATGTTTTGTTGTCTGACGAAGCAGTATTTTTTGACTGTGAAAGAGTTTACATTAAATGATTTTCAGCTCCTTATTTGAACTGAGTGTGTTAATAGGAATCAGTGTCATTGGTTTATTCTGTCCTTTGTTTTTGGATTTTATCTGCGTACAGTTAGTGTCCTGCAGTGGTGGTGCTGCTATAGCGTTGTCGCCTCACAGTAACACGTTGTCTGTTCGATTCTCAGCTAAATCGTCTTCTGTGTGGAGACATGCGTGAATGGGCGTACGTTCGTTGAAGGTTGTGCATCAGAGCTGGTAACTCAGCACGTAAAAATCTACTGCCAATCATTAGCGGACCGGAGTTCCGCTGTGGTGACCCCTAACTGGGAAAAGCCAAAAGACACAACAACAACACAACAAATCTGCGTACAGTTAGTGAACCTTGTTTTTCCTGACTGCATCCGTTGGTGTATATACACACACATGCATACATACATATATATATATATATATATATATATATATATATATATATATACACACACACACACACACACACACACACACACGTATATACACTTATTACTGTTTATAAAATGAGTTTTGATTTTCTCTTTGTTGATGACCTGAAAGACACCTGTGCACTCTTTTTGCAGGCAAGTAGGAGAAACAGCAGTGTAATTCACAGCAATATTCAGGACTCCTTAAAATATATATAGCAGCTGTGTTTTCCCTGGAAGACTGAAATTTCACATTCTCAATAAATACATAGTCACATAGACACTTATATGCTAAAGTATGCCAGCCTTATCATCTACATTAAATGGTTAAATAGTGATGGCATCTATTCTGAACAGGAGCAACAACAGACAAGACCGAGAAAGTGACTTTGATTCATTCTTTTGAGGCTTAATGTATTTCTCACTACCATGACTGAGGCCTGCAGCAATGCTCAGAAAAGGAGCTCTCCCAGGAACTGTTACAGGTTACACTTCCTTGTGAACAATACCTAGCTAATTCTCTTGAAAGGAACATTCATTAATCACAGCTCCTTAAGAATATTTTTTTCACGAGTCTTGTCTAAGAACATTTAGCTGCTTTACTGTTTGAAAGTCACTCTCCCATTACTGCTGAGTAAAAGTTGCTGTTCATTTACTATTCAGTGAGTCAAATGGTAGGCCATGCCAGTTAATAGAGTCTACTGCATTCTCCTACAACATGACTATACAGATTAAAATCTCCAGCTGAGCAGTGTACTCAGAAAATATACAAAAATAAAAAAGACACAAATTTTTAGAATGTTATGGTCTTATTTTTCCAAGTATAGACAGAGGTAAATAACAGAAATCTGAGTGCTCATTATGTAGTGTGCATGTGCATGTGTCTGGGTAAGTGTGTGTGTGTGTGTGTGTGTGTGTGTGTGTGTGTGTGTGTGTGTGTGTGTGTGTGTGTGTGTGTGTGTGTGTGTGTGTGTGTGTGTGTACGTGTATGTGCTTATATTCCTGTATGTGTGTGAGGAGGGCTGTCTAGTTGGCTAGATGGCTCTGACATTTTTTACCATAACTATAACACAGATGGATAGGATCGGATCGCCAATAATAACCTGCTTATTATGTTCCCTAGATTTGGATGCAAAGAAATTCACATTGACAGCGGATCTCAAGAAGTGACTCTTACCATCCATGTTGATAAGAAATAACAGAAGTTATGATCAAAGACCTGATTATAATTCTTTGTAGTAGATGGATCTTTATGTGTTCCATATACTACCAGTCAGAAAAAACATAAAAGTGAATGTTTAGAGGTGTAAACTATATTACTGCTTTAAAATCTGGTAAAGCAATTAGTACTATAATTGCTGCATACCTTCTTTGCTTAAGAATTTTGAACAAACATACAACTAATAGTGGAATAACTAATAAATTCAAAGACAGATTTTAAATATTTCTCTAATTCATTGAAAAAAGTTAATAGAACAACAGGTTTTGCATCAACATGCATTTTCTGAATGCTAAGAAGTGTGAAACTCTAATGAATGTCATTATTGACTGGCTGTAATCCTAGGTGATATTCCAAAACATCAAAGATTTTTAGATGAATGGCATAAGATATGAGGCAAAATCTGGGACAGTGGAGAGAGATATAGCAATCAAAAATAAAATGCCCCTTTAACAAAAGGGCAAAACAACCTTGAAAAGCTGATAGAAAATTGTGCGGCACAATTTGTTTAACTCTGACAGAGTGAGGTTCTGACAGCTTTTAAAGTCCGGTTTAACTTCTGTCACTTTTCTTTGCCAGCTGACGCTGGCCCTAGTGTAAGGTCTGATTGTAACAGCTGTTAGGGGTATAGAGTAAGCTTTTGTTAAGCACCCCTAAGTGCCCTTATGAATGGGTCTGGTGCTGTGGAAGTCATTAACAAGTTTATCATTTTCCCCAGTATCAGAGTATAATCAAGACTCTCCACGCACTAGAAAACATTAACAGAGCAATAGCTCTCATTTATTTAAAAATGTATTTTGCTTTTGTTTACTGGGTTTTTCTGACTAAGATTAGTGAAAAAAAAAAGTCTTCTGCAGTGACCCGGAGAGAAAAGCGCCACCATACATCCAACATTTTTAAATCGACATTCAATCATATATAGGAACAGACATTGGGCAGGATTCACGAAGCTTCCATGTAAGAGTTACAAGGCTTACAAGGAGGCTGCAGTTAAACGGTGTGACATCAGCATGCCATGCATATGCATGAGGGCATGCTGAATCACACCTAAGGTTAACACGGTCTGTGTAAGACAGTAGGGGGCGTGTCCATAGGGCGAGCCCTGCAAACGGACATGCCCCCAGAAGAGTAAAAGTCCCGAAAGTAAACCCCCATGACAGAGTCCGTGTAAATGTAAATAAACACAACACAATACATGCCCCCACAGACTATGAACATAAAATGTATAAATGAACATGTTATATTTTTTTTATAAGTTTTAAAGATGTTTGCCCGTGAGTGTGCTCGTTTGTGCAGGCGTGCCCGGCGCTTAGCCACAGTTAGCAGTCAGTGGAAAAGCATATAAGAACTAAATATGCAAAGTAACCCAAGAAGCAATAGCGTAATGGTAGAGACGTTGGCTGAAGTGGAGGCAGTCATGGTTCGAGCCCCCACAACATCAATTTTTATTTTTAGTGAAATAAGCATGAAACAATTCCCTGACATATATGTAAATATATAAAATTATATTTTATGTAAAATGTAATGAAATGGGCCATGTATTTTGAAGAAATGTGAGATAAAAAAAAAAAATGTCAGATGTGCCAATAGTTGAGTATATCTACCCGTAGGTGAGCAGTGTTTTAACTGGTGTAAAATGAGTGCCTGTAGGTGAGTAGTGGTTTAACAGGTGCAGAAGGAGTGGCCGGGGTTGAGCAGAATACCAACATGCTGAAACTGTGTGCCCGTAGCTGAGCTGAGAGTAATATGTGTGCTGACAGCCAAATGACGCTTAAACCAGCGTAACCCATTTGCGTGGAGCTGCGCGCCGTGCCAACAAGCTTACCAACAGGCAACGTTGAGCAAGCTGTATCAAAACTGCATTTACACAGACACACCTCCTAGCCTGTGTAGACAGTCATAAAATATAAAAAGCAATGGCCAGGCTCAAACTCAGGATACCATGCACCATAGTCAAAGTACTGAACCACTAAACCATAACAGTTGCTCTTAGGAATGCAGTAATAGCATATATATAGCAATGAATGGAAAGAGGAGCATGACAAAGCAGGTTTTGTGAAGCTGATACAATTCCAAAATGGCCAATCACAGATTAGTGTGGGAAAAACAGCATATATAAGCCCCATAGGCAGGAATTCACAGCATAACCGATTGTGGAACCGACTTGCAGTTAAGATGGCAGGTGTAGGAGAGGGTAGTTGCTTCCGAGCACAGAGGTGTGGCATTGAGGAGTCCAAATATATGGTTTGGCTCCTTGTCCATGATCATGAGGCCCAACTCATGCAGGACCAGGTCCTGTGGGGAGCATATAGGGCTGAGGCATGGGACCGGTTGGCACATGATCTCACCAGTGCCACAGGAATACCAAGGACTGGTGAACAGGTCCGTCACCACCATGCGGCCCTGAAGAGACGGAAGCAGGACCAACTGAACCATTGGATCCAGGAGGCCCGGCAAATGCCCAACGCCCCACTACTGAGTAAGTTACATGTAATTATTTATGTAAGAAATTAACCTAGCTGATATTATGGAGATGTGTATTCCAATATTACTTCATTTATATTGCAGCTGCAGGTGTCCATTCTGTGAACCGTCGAGCCTATGCCGATAGGCTGGTGCGGTTGCGCCACCAGGCAGGTCAGTAATTCTCTCCCTATAACTGTAGAAAAATATAAGTATGACAGCTTGCAAAAGAGTGCAGTGTAGTCACTTATTAATAAAAAGTGCAAGTAACAGTGTAAGAGAGTTTGCAAGTATTGTATGATTACAAAAGTGTGATGCAGCCTGTAATCCAAAAATAAAAATGAAACAAGTCTGAAATAAAGATGTTCCACCTGTAATATAATAGTACATAACCTGCAGCAGGCTGAAAAGTACAGCTACAGAAGCTGAGTAAAACACATGTGTGAAATATATCCCTCTGTTTAAATTCTGAAACATGACACAAGTGAGACTGTTGGAAAGGATTGTCATAACTAAAAGTAAAACATGTCAATAAAGCCTACAATTAAGTACCATCCTGAATTGTAAAAATAAAACAAGTGATAGAGTGTGAGAAAGAGGTACGAATCCACCAATAAAGTAGTAATAACTCCTGAATAAAGTATACTGCAGTCAGTAGAGAATGAAATGAATGTGAGAGGCAGAATCAAACAGCAACATGTGTTGAATAAAGTACTGAAGCTGGAATGTGTGTCCCAAAAGCTGGATATGTTGCTCTCAGTTTACAATATGCATATAGTATGGTTGTATGAAATACCAAACATCCACAGTTGTCTATAGCCATATAAAGCACATGTAGCAGGATGATGTAGCTGAACAGAGCCAGATATGAATGTGTATGAATAAAAATGAAATGTATATTGATGTAGCAGTAACATTCCTATCACCAACATGAATAAGTTGTCACATAGGTAACTGTAGTCAGACCTGTAGTGTGTATATATCTGCAGCTAGTAGAAATGTACAGCATATGTATAGGTATTTGAAGTTGTTAATGAAATTTTTCTTCACCCTACCCTATAACCACAGATAATCCATTCCACGTGAAATGGGTATGTGCATTCGCAATTAACACCCCTGGACAATTGTCCTGTTGGTTCATACATATTTGCATGTACATTGATGCATGTGCCTGTTCATACATCCAAACCTGATGGCCTGTTGCCATCACTCAACCCTGCATGTCGTTGGAATGTGTACTGTTGTTCAAATTATGCATGTGTTATGCTTGCTGTTCAATGGCTTGAATTTATGGGTGTTTGGTTAATGGGAATACTAATGCATGCTGTTACAACTAATTGTGAATGGTATTGCACGTTACTAACCCAAACTGTCATAACATAATGCAAAACATAGGATGACAGGGAAGGCGGGTTCCAGCGGACCCACCTCTCCCACCTCAGCTGACGAGTGCACCTGGCAGTAGTGCCCAGGCCGGACCCTCCTCCGGTGGCCCTGTGCCACCTGTGGGTGGAAGTGCTGCAGGGGATGGGGCTCGTCCCCCCTCTGCAAGTGCGGCCAGAGGAGAACATCCACTCACCCTCTGTAGTGTCCGGACTGTGGTGCGTAGGGAGATCCGGCACGCTGTGCTTGGGCCCCTATGCCAGCTTGAGGCATGGGTGGCACAACTCATGGGTGTGCCTGCTGCCCGGCCTACACAGCCCCCAGCACAGCCCCGTCCTGGGCAGTGAAGGCACAGTGACAACTGCCCATGGGTGGGGATCTCAGTTCCACTGTTGCCATCTGTGAGCTCATGGGCTCGAGATTTACAAACATCCATCCCCGTCAATTGTGTAACCCCCCCACAAGTGTCATACACCACCCCTGTATGCGTCTTGTTTGTCTTGTCTGTTAACCTCCCCTACCTACCTCCCCAGCTATACCGACTTCCCGTACCTGACATACCACTCTCACCTGAAAAAAAAAGGGCACTCTGTACCCACAAAAACATTACGCCCCATACATAGCTGCCCATTTTGCACACATGTCTGCTGGACATGTAAACTGGCAATTACAATTGGCTGTACAACAAATATTATTGTTGTCCTCATGCCTCTCTCAGGGGTGGAAGGTTTCAAATTTCACACCAAATTACAAACATATGCACAGCTGTTGCTGACGAAGAAATGGGCAGCTATGGGCCTTTCCTACATCCCTCCTGCAAAACCCGAGCTTGTTTTCCTACTGTCCTACCTTCTTTGTGCCCCCTTTTTCACCACTATCCTATCTCCCCATTTTCATTTCTTTAAAAGAAAATAGCGCGGATGTGCGTGAGAGTAAGCACTATTAAGCAGTAATAAGCGGGAGTGCGCTTCTGTGCGCTTAGCTAAGCATGTGTGCACGAAGCTAAGCAGCAGTGCGCATGCGTGACCTCCACGCAAACCAGCGCTAACCCGCTTACAACTGCTTAAAAGTGCCTTAGTCACTCTGAATGACAAGGCCTGTAGTTTTCTCAGCAGCAAAATAAAATACCTCCTTCAGTCTCAAACCCAGGACCTTGGAAACACCAGTCTGCATGACTTACCACTAAGCCATGACTGCTATACAAAGACATTGTGCTGAAACAAATATATCATAAAATAGTAGGAATTAATGTAAAGGGAATATAGCAAGTCTAGTACACAAAGCATGTCATGTATATTTACTGTCAAATCTAGTGGATTTGTAAAACAGTACAGTGTGCTGAGAAACAGTCATGCTAGTTGGTAGCTAGTAGGTAATAATGTCACAGTAGCATCTGGCAAGCCACACACATACTCAGAGTAGGATAAACACTGCCATAGTTGAATAGTTAAGAGATCAGACATAGCAACTGTGACTGAGTTACAGGGATGTCCCTCATGTGAAACCAAATATCAACTGTGCCCCACTGACACCCTGTCAAATGTACTAACAGTAGGCAGAAAGGTGTAACTACACATGCAATGGTAACTATGACTGAATGAAGGTATGCACCACCTGCACAGCACAAATGGTGTACTAATACATATGCTTGAAATAACCCACAGTCACAACTGTAGAATATCAGAAGATGTCATTGGAGTATTCCACTGCTATGTACCATTCCATGAGGCTGATAAAAGATGCACCGGAGAGTATCTGAGGCCTGCTCAGCAGCATGATCAAATACCCTTGTAAGTGTCAAGGCCCACACCATGGCCAGACCACACTGCATGCAGTAACACCCTACCACAACAAACACATAGGGAGTTACTGCCCAAACAGATTTAGCAAGCATTACAAGCTGTGAATGTAAATGGAAAGTAGGAAAGCCATAGCAACACATTACAGGAAAGACACCTAGCAGGCATACAAGGAGTGAATGTAAAGGCCACATATTGAAGCCATAGCAACAGATTGCAAGAGCCACTGCTATATACCAGTTACACCACAATCCCCACAGGAAAGCACACACACCCATATACACAGTATTACTAATCGTAGGTGTCAGTTTACATACACACGGAGAAGAGGACACTGGAGGAAGGAATACTCAGCTTACAGAACAACATGCATTGCAGTGTCTACAACACAGCCTGAAATATGAGAGACATACCAACCCTTACACTCACAGAACAGTGTCCACAGCAAACCAGCATGGTCTCCACCCTGATAATCTGAAAGTGATACGCCTACCTAACAGACCTTTTTATAGCACAGTCCTGTAATCACAGTGAGACCTGCAATCACTACACAACAGGCTGCATGCAATTAGTAAATGCTGGCTAACAATTGGTGCAGAGGCCATCACATGGACATGTGCAGATACCTACAAAAGCATCCTGTACTCCCAGTCCACACATGCAATACTTTCATTGCACCCGCTGGAGGTAGAGAGAGAGAGAGAGAGAAAGAAAGAAAGAAAGAAAGAAAGAAAGAAAGAAAGAAAGAAAGAAAGAAAGAAAGAAAGAAAGAGAAAGAAAAAAAAAACGGTAACAACAAAACAAAGAGGCTGACAGCAGGCCAAGTAACTGCAAGCCTACGCAAACAGCTGCAACAAACACAGGTAATGTAAAGTAGTACTATAATAGTCTACATACTGTGAACCCCCAGATGTGTTATTGGTCTGTAGCTATGTATATGAAGATGTGCATAGGGCCGGGGACATACTGCAACTGTCACTGAAGGCTCTACATACATATGTATGTGAAGGTAGCTATGTGCACATAGCAATGTAGGTTGTAGTGCACTGTACAAGTAGGTTGTACAGTAATGGATGTTCAGCAGTACGTTACTGTGTGTATACATATGTGGAACTAAAAGGAGTATATATATATATATATATATATATATATATATATATATCTATATATATATATATATATATATATATATATATATATATATATATATATATATATATATAATATGCATATGTGTATACATAGATAGAAAGGGATGTAAAAATACATAGACATATATAGTTTCACAGTGTCATAGTTTAGTACTAGGCTATCTGCAGACAGTGTATAGAATAGATTTATAAACCTGCGCCTCTGTATAGTACTGACACAGTGAAGACCCCCATACATAATAGCATTAGTTTACTTTGCCTCTGTCTAGTAGTGACACAGAGATGACCCCTGGTGTAAACCTATGATCACCCATCCACTCGTCAAGAATTCACATGAAGAGTGTCAGTGAGGGTCTCTGCCTAATATGAACTGGGATCCTGTTCCACAGTATGGGAAGCCTCTTAGTGATGGATCTGTCCCTACAGTATGTCCTATTCATGTGTGTGCTGAGGTTTAAATCTGTAGCTGTTGTGGTTCTGATGGATTTGGATTGTATGAGGTGGAACATGTCCATCAATACCTGATTGGACATGGTCTTGTACATCAGGCACAGATAACCCCTACGTAGGCAGTATGCTATGGAATAGAGCATGAGTTACGTTAGTCTGGCAGCATATGAAAGTTGTTGGAGACCCTTGATCCTCCTGGTGATGTACTTATGGGGTCCCCCTAGCTGTTGCAAGTGCCAGGTGAGGTACATACCAAATGGGGCATAGTACACAGTCATGGGCCTGATAAGGGAGGAGTATAGGGGTACAATGACCCCTTCTGATCTGGATGTGAATCCCTTCATGATAAGGTGGGCAAGGTAGGAAGTCTATCCAACCACTTTGGCAATGTGGGTATCAAGTGAAATGTCAGTATCGATCAGTGTCACCAGGTCTCCGATTACTTTGTCTGTACTCAGTGGGTTACTGTCTATGTGATAATATGTGGGTACCTTGTCCGTCCAAAAGGGTATGAGTATACATTACGTGGCATGCAGTTTAAGGCCATGACTCCGGCACCAGTTGTCGGTGTCCATGAGGCCTGTCAGTAGGGTGTAAGTGTCAGCTGGTGTATCGACTATGGCGCCTAGTATGCAGTCATTTTTGAACATTGTCAGCCACTACCCTCCCATGTCTGCTTCCACATCTGTGAATTATATGCCGAGCATGAGCGGTCCCAGGACAGAGCCCTGTGGGACACCACTTGTGACTGTCTCTGAGTCTGACATGGCACCAGTGAGTTTGACTGTAGGGTTTCTATCTGTTAGCCGGTTTGCAACCCATCTTGTGACATATGGATTTACATTTCAGCTGTTGATCATGTCTATGATGCCAGAGTGCGGTATTGTGTCGAAAGCCGTAGGCAAGTCCAGGTAGGCTGTATGGACCGCTGTGCCCTCATCAATGGCTCTAGTGACTGATTTGAAAATGTCAACCAGGTTCATAAGGCAGGATCTGCCCTCTATAAAGCCAAACTGAGTGGGATCAAGTGTCTAACTCCCCAATGTCTCTGTGTATGAGTTCCATAATGATCCTTTCCATAGCATTGCAGACCAGGCTGGTTAAGCTTATGGGGCGGTAGTTACCAGGGTCTGTAGAGGTGCCTTCTGTGTGGAGTGGGACTACTGTTGATGTATGCCAGTGTCCAGGTACATATGCTGTAGTAAGGCTATGGTTGAATAGCATTTAATGTGCATGTGTAGCTCCTCTTGGAGTTCACGTAGCATGCAACCTGCAATACCATCGGGTCCCATTGATGCTGTGTTTACAGATTTGCTGAGGGTGGTTCCCAGCTGGACATCTGAGATGACAGGGAGGTTACAGCCAGCTGGGATAAGTAATTCCTCAAGTGGGGGTGAGGGAGGGTAGAAATCTGCACTGAACCTGTCTGCCAGAATGTTGGCATTATCTGTGTGTTCAGTGTAGCATTTGTCACTGTGAACTAACTTTGAACATATCTGAGGGTTTCCACCCAGGTGTGTAACATAGCAGAAGAAGACCTTGTGGTTATCTATAGTGTCCATAGCGATGTCCCTCTCATTGTTGGCCTTGCATGTTTGTATGACAAAATGTATCTTTCAACTACTGCTGATCAGAGATGCCTTAGCTCTATGGAATTCTGCTCTGCCGTGCAGTAGCTACCTTCTGTTGTTACAATTTATTCAATGCTGGGGTACACCAGACAGGACGCCTGCCCTTGGTGGTGAGGGTCATGGTTTTATTTGTGATTGCATGATCCATGCATTCTTGGAGATGTCCGTAGAAAGCATATGTGAAGGTGTCTGCATTGTGGGAAGTGGTTTCCACTGGCCCAGTGGGCGTTAAGGATACCAACTCAGTTATAAGAAGTGTAAAGTTGGCATGTGAGAGGTTTCCCACTGTAGTCTTTTGTGTTGTGAGGGAGGTGGGATATGTATATCCAGGGGGATTAGTCTGTGGTCAGATGTGACTAGTGAGGGGTATACTTCCGGTGTGTAGCACATTGTCCCCATGTTTGTGATGATCAGGTCTAGTATATTATCTCCCGTTGTGGGAGAGGTGACTAGCTGTTCCATTGCATTTGACTTAGTGAATTCCGGGAACCTTTGGGCTAGGGTGTCTGGGCTAGAATAATGCACCCAGTGTATGTTAAGGTAGTTGAAGTCTCCCAATATGATGGTGTGTGGTGGGACATTCATATCCTCCAATGTCTTCAGGAAGGCTGACTGTGGTTCCTGCGATTGGGAGGGTGGTCTGTAACATGCTACCAGTTGTATAGCAGGTTTGCCTACGGTTATCTGCACCTGGATGGTCTGTGATGCTTCATGTGTTGTCACTAACCTGGAGGTGTGGGTGTCCTTCATGAATATGGACACACCCCCTCCCTTTTTGTTTTGTCCCGAGTCCTGGGGCCAAAAAGCATGATATGGGGTATAGCCTAGTACCGCTGCTGTGCTCTCAGGAGCATTGAACCAGGTTCTCAGTTACTGCACAGACATTGAGATTGGTAGAATATGTATGTACAGATATATGTAATACACACATACATATATAGATATATGTAGAGACATATACATATACAGATAGATCTGACTGACAACAGATATGTCTGTATATGACTATCTCTCTCTCTCTGTACCACCCCCTCTCACTCTCACTCTCCCTGTGTCTCTCTCTCTCTCTCTCACTCTCTCCCCCCTCTCCCCACATCTATATGTATATATCTACATCTGTATATACATATTTTATATACATATATACAAACATATATATATATATATATATATATATATATATATATATATATACAGATATAAATATATATATATATATATATATATATATATATATATATATATATATATATATATATATATATATATATATATATACTGTGTACAGGTGCCTGGTGTCAAAGGCATGGAGTGAACACCAGTGTGGATACTGGAGTACCATACCCCATTCAAAAACACTGACACCAGTAACCACCACATATGTGCATGCCTGCCTACCACTGCATGTGTCAGGGGGGAACAGGGGCAACAAGTGTACAATAGGCTCCACATTGATATACACAGTGGCACACTAGTCCTGTAATACCTGTACATGGAATGTGTCAGCGGACATGGTGTGTCAGCTATGGGCATGTAGGTCACTGTACCCTTCCACACCCCACAATGTCCTACATGGTATGTACCTTCCATGAAGGCTACAGATATGGAGAAGGACACAGACATATGCAAGTAACTGTGTCAATGCACTCAAACACAATACCTATGCAGAGTGACTGACAAGACCACAGAGCGCACACAGACTACCTACATAGAGGTTACCACTGCTGGATATACATAGTTCGGTCACACCCATGATAGTTGTCTAACAACCATGGTAACACCTCCAACATCCACAACACAAATTACCTATGTCTGTCGTCCATGTCACTGCAGTATAGAGCACATGGTGGAGGTACAGAACCCTACCCACAGATGCAACATACCCTGTAGTAGACCACACAGAATTAAGAATCAAGGCTCCCCATGTGTATATGTCAGACATACCCCTGCTGAATGTTATGCAGACAGGTAATATGCCATATGAGTCACCCTGTGTAACTATTTGTACGGAGCAGGTACAATCATAACACATGTGTCACAAGGGGCAGGGTAGCATAACAGTATGCTGCTGTAGGCCCAGGGCCAAAAGCACACTACCTACCTAAGGCACAATGCACACCCATGAACACATTGCAAACGAAATATGTGAGGTGGAATGAGTGTGCTAGTGACTGGGTGCATGTTGTGTACTGGTGTGATTGCTCACCATGACTGTCTGTCTGTCATGGTAGTGTGTGTTCTTGGTGTGAGGCCAGAGACAGGTGTGTGAGGTATTGCGATCAGCACATACTGCATTGCCATATGTTGTGCTGTGTTACCCTGTATGTCACTGTGGTGTAGGTAGGGTTATGGCAAGTAAGAGTAGTGTGCATTACCAGTGAAATATGTAGCGTGCATTGTGTGCAGTGCATGGGCTGATAATGTTCCCCATACAGTACCTTGATACAAACCCCCAGTGTGAGGTTGTGTATTGTACCTGAAACAGTGTGTTGACTGCTGCAGTATACTAGTCTGTCGTATGGAGTGTGCCAGGTACTGTTGCACAGTTGTCGGATGAGCACTGATATCTGGTCATTTACATGTGTATCCCCCAATAGACAGACAGATGCTATATATGGTGTTTAAGTTATATCACTGCAGTCGAGTATTATGTGTATTATGTGTGCCATAGTTTGCTGACAGATATTGCTGGCATATTTTCCTTCTCCTTTTCAGGGCTATGGTTCACCAGCGGAACCCTGTCTACTCCACTGCAGAAGAGGAGGAAATACACCAGAGCTTGGTGCGGGATTTCGCTGTACTCTTTTCTCGCACCAGCCAGAACCAGCAGGAGAGGGCTGCACTGTGGCAAGACCTGGTCCGTCAGGTAAATGACATAGGCACACATAACTGGACATATGAGCAGGTATGCCATCACTGCAGTGATTTAATTAGAAATATCCGTCAGCGTGCGTCGGATATCCACAGGCAGCAGCTTGCCACAGGTGGTGGGGTGGCTAGACATCCCCCCCCTCACCAGAGTGGAGGGACTACTCCTAAGTGTTGTGGCTCCAGCCCAACAGCAACAGCAGCAGCATACATGTGTAATGATGGAGGCTGGAGCCACACAGCAGCAGGACACGGAGCATGCAGGTAACATGCCATGTGTATAGTTGATCGTTCTGTACACTGTTAGGTTATGCATGTGTGAGGTGTGTCCTCGTTTTGTAGCTGTAATCTTGGTAATTATTGTGCAAGAGTGATATCCTCAATATCTGCAGTACACCTGTGGAAGCTAACTGTTGCACTACTAAACTGTATCATGCCCACAGTATCAATGGCACAGTTGTGCCCACTGACAATACATGTCTCTTTTCTGCAGGTCCCTCTGGTGTAACAGCAAGGCAGCCTATCCATGCTGGTGAGTGTGTAATACCATTACCTTCAATACTCTTGATACTAATAGTAATAATAGGCTGAAGCAGTAGTGCTATGTGTTTAAGTGCAGGTGTGTTTATGTCTGTGGGTTGATATCTCATATACTGAGGTGTGTGCATGTGTGCATGTGTGCATGTGCCCATGTGTGCATGTGTGCATGTGTGCATGTGCCCATGTGTGCATGTGTGCATGTGTGCATGTGCCCATGTGTGCATGTGTGCATGTGTGCATGTGTGCATGTGTGCATGTGCGTATGTGCACATGTGTGCATGTGTGCATGTGCGCATGTGTGCATGTGTGCATCAGTGGTGACATTGTGTACACATTGTAAACTGTGTTTCCTGTCTTACTCCCACAGGTTTTGGTGCTGCTCTGGTGTCGTGCAGCAGGGAACCTGAATCAGCTGCTGTGGATAGTGATAATGATGATACCTGTGTAATGGCACAGGTAGGTGTGCCAGGGTCCATCATTGGTCAGCCAATTGACACTACACAGCTGTCGACCCCATCAATGCGCACAGTCATCCTGCCAATACATCCTTTGTCACCAATGTCCCTAGGTGATGGACAGGATACAGTGGGCATTGACCAGGGTAATGTGGTACCGGTGGCACATGCATCCCCACACAGCAGCCATGGCCAGGGTCCTGACACGGTACCACACAGGCAGATGTCCATGGGTTCTTGTAGGAGCATCCGTGGGTGTACCACCCCTGTCAGACGTGCCCACAGAGATCTTTCAACCTCAGCTATGTTTCGGGCTGTAATGCAGGCACAGTCACGTATGGAACGGTACACCAGACAGGGTCTGAGGGAGCTGAGAGCATGTCGCACAGCCATGAGTGACAGTATGCATGATGTTGCGGCTCCAATCCGCAACTTCACCGAGGTCATTGACAGACGTTGGGGGGACACATTAGATCTGTTCCACAACTACATGTCCATGAGCCAGGGTAATGGTGGATGGTTGAGGCGTCAACGTGGTCGTATGCCAGCAACAGCAGCAGCTGGCAGCCGTCGCGTACGACAACAGGCCCACGGCTGCTCACATAGTGCCAGCAGCAGCCCCAGCAATGCTGGGTCTGTGCTGTCACCAGACCGCCCCAGGAGACCAAGTGCATGTGGTGCTGGACAGTCCCAACAGGGACCTGTCTCCAGTCACCAACCACCTGCTTCTGATGACAGTACCCAGTCTGGCTTAGTACCTGATACGGTCCATAGCACCCCTGCCAGGCACAGGTACCGTGTCCATGGCCACAGACAGTGATCTGTATGACCTGGCAGGTACAGTCTGTGGCTGTCCACAAACACCTGTATATGGCAGCCATGAGGTGGGACTATGTGCATTCATACACGCATGCAAAGTGATAACACCTAGGGCTACCGCATACAAGCACACACTGCATCAACATTGCCCCATCTTGTACTGCTGTCCCTCACCAACACACACACAGACATGTCAATTGGCTGTATCAGTGGCAGACTCAGGCATACCAGGTACACACCCTGTGCATATGATGAAACTGTGCCACCTCCTGCAATCAGTAAAATCGGTGCAGGAACAGGTTAACATGGTGCTGATGCACAGGGTGACTACATAGACGTATTGTAATAGTATGATGTTGACAACAGTTCAGTGTAATGATAGTATTGTGGGTATATACCAGCATGCCTGATGCAGTTACAGTATGAATGTCATTGTATTGTTTTGTACACCCATAGTAATTACCACAGTGTTCTGCCTGCACATCTTTGCATACTGGTAGTGAGGCTGTGAAGGGATGGCCACCTACATAGGCAGCACAGGGGATACAACAATGTACATATTGATACTCAATGATGGCCATGTGAACTGTGAGGTGAATGCTGTCCACACATGACTCTGCAATGCAGATGTTTCAGGATGTTGATATCTGTGCAGTACTACACAACAGGTTCAAGACTCACAAGAGCACACTAGCACTACAAGGTCACACCTCATACCATGCATGACAGCACCACAACACAGAACTAACTATGACAGGAGGGAGAGTGTCCATACATGTCAAGGATACTGTGGTGCCAGGACAGGTAGCATACATCATACTAAGACTGGAACTGCTGAGTGAGGGCTCAGTGTCTGTTATTTGACATGTGTATTATTACAGGTATGAGCACTTGGGTATCAGGCCAGTTATTCAACATTATGAAGGTACATGGTCTATACACTTGTGTGGGGTGTGGCTGGACCCAGCCCGTCTGACCTGTGAATGTCTGGGTACTGGCTTATAGTGCCTGCATATATGCACTGTTACCTACTGGAAGTCGTACACCTTGTTTGTTGTAGCATAGTCTACATACAGGCCTGCTGACTGTAGCTTTGTTTGTATGCATGTTTGCCTGTTATGTTCCTGAAACACTGATTCCACCTGCAGTGCAGATATACAGTGCCTCTGTGGCTCCTTAGTGACATCTGTATTGCTTACTGTACTGATGTCCATGTGTCACTTGACAGAACGTCACTGTTTGTCCTGTTTGCATGTAGCTTGCCTGTAACACATTGCATATGACTTACCTTGCATTTGCTCAAGACAGCATTCATATATGCCAGCACTAACAAATCAGGAGCACTACACCCTCACATAGTCACCTTGAGTACCTTGTTCCCCTTGGCCCTATGTGTTGTTACTTAGTATGGGAGTCACAATGCTATGGTAGCATGTGCAAAGGTCACCTGTCGATCTACTCTCAGGTCCAGTTAGTGAATCTGTGAGTAATGTGGCAATGTTACAGCTGCCTCATGTACACAGACAACCCTCTCCCCTTCCCATACACATACAACACATGTGAGAGATGCAACCACATAGCCAAACCGGGGGCTAAGCTCTGTTAACACAGCACTGGCATTCCCTGTCAGGTGGAGTGGGATACTACAGTGAATACAGTACCAGTCTCCCACAGACCTGCCACAACTGCAATCCAAACACAGAAACACACAGGTACATTATTGGGCTCTCAGAATAGCATCCTGCCTGAGCAGCTGACACCTGCAAAGCAGACACACAAGCAAATGTTAAGCCAGAGCAGAGCACATGCAACACATAGCTCACAAAGCCTGTCTGCCAAACAGTCACAGGCCATACGGCTTAACAACACACCTGCTACAGTTGTATGAGGTACCTCTATCGTCATGTACACTGAGGTCCTGCTCCCAGGCTGAACAAGGTGATGGTCATGCTGAGCTGCCCGTCGGCCACTATGATCCACCACATAACAGAAGCATACCGGTCACTCCAAGGCATGTAGAAGTATGACCCAGTCATTGTCTGTGCCAGTGTGTATGACCTCTGACGCACCTCCCTGGACTACATGTTAGGGGACATAGAGGGGCTCTCTGAGCTTGTGGCACAGGCTGGTATGACCCTGGCCTTGAGTGGCATCTCATCCTCACCAAGAATGCTGCCACAATATGTAGACAGGATCATCAGTTTCTGCAATTAGCGTATCTTTCAGTGACATTCAAAGGGGATCCAATGCCTGTCAGTGTAGGATTACATGTTGGACAAACCACATTGCTTTGCTTGGGATAGCTTGCACATGTCACCCATGGGCCATTGTATATTGGCAGAGGCTGTTGCTACACACATAGTGCCTTTGTATGCAAGGCTGACATTACATAGCCACCTACACAGGTATCACACAGGATAGGACACTAATAGAAATGCTACTCAACAGCAGCAGTGTAAACCTCAAGATGCATGTAGTGGAAGCTGTCCTTAGCATGGGGTACAGCAATATCTGTGCAGTAACAGACTCCTGGTACAAGGCTCCCAGGTGTACACCATCAGTGCCAGGTCATTCCTGATACCATGCTTGTCATCCCCTATACATGCACCAAACCAGAACAGGGGGGATGTATCCAAAGGCACCTCAGATACACACACCCCCAGGTTGGTGGCACTGCACAAAGCATCAGAGCCTCTCCATGTGCAACAGACAGTGGGTTAGACTGCCTTCAGGTTCATAGGCTGGCACACACCACACTCCCATACCCAGGAAACCCACTTGGCCTTCCTGACAACACTGGGAATATGATGGTCTCTACACACACCATTATATGGTTGTACTGCGACTACCCAAACATAGAGTGTGAGCATCATTCATTCCCTGCATTGCTATGGAACAACTTGTTACCACTCCCACAAGTGGTGACAACATGCTGCACCTGTTCATCACCAACATGTGGACTATATGCTCCAGACCAGTCATGTATCCCTCGCTGGTGTGATGATACCATCTACAACCCACACTGTATAGTCACATACCACATGCAGCCCCTGCACAGAACACCACAGTCATACAGTTGTCTGATGCATATTCCATGTATTCACATGAGGCAGGCTTCGGACATGGGAACTCTTGCAGTTCACAGGTACATATGTGTAGGTGGCACACACATAAATCATGTGTGCATTGACATTACTGATATAATGTATGTCGTGCAATATTGTGAACAACACCCCACACACATAGACAAACTGTGTGACAAAAATACACATGGTGTTTGTAGGATACAAACCCCCTACCTAACTATGTTAGGCCACTTGTAAGAGTTGCAGTAGCAGAGTGTGCTATTTGCATTACTGAGAAGATTGCTTTCTCCTGCTGTACTTATAGGGTACTGACATCATCAGTGTTTAGACAGTGGAATATGCAGCATGTGTTGTGTAGTAATAGTTGCCAAAAGGGACATTTCTCATACACATGGAATTGCACATACTACTCCCCCACACACTGAGCACTTGCAGGATTTAAACCCCTACCTAATTATGTTGTGACACTTGTTAGAGATGCAGTAGCGGAGCGCACTATTCACATTATTGGGTATAATTTCTGCTCCTGTCATATGTATAGTGTGCTAATATCATTATGGATGAAGAGGTATGTACATCTGTTACTATCCATCAGTACAGGGGACAGCATATCTATGCATTAACTTTGCACAGGCACAGTGGCCTACTGTACTGTGGAGGCAGATGCCAAATACACTGTGGATAGCCTTCTGTTTTCCCTAGGGACAACAGGCAGGTATTGCACTCTACGGCCATATGTTTACCTGTCAGATGCAAGTATCTGTTGCTCATATACTGTTTGTGGGTCTTTATTGCCATAGCCTTCCCTATCTCTATAAACAATGTGTGTACTGTGGGAGATGTTTGCATATGAGTGGGATCCAGTACTTTACTTATGTCTCTGTTGTAACTTCACTGTGTGCACTGGGCAGATGTCTGTATTGTAGGAGGTTCCTGTGTTAACACATAGACATGCCAGATATGTGTGTGCAACTGCTGAACTGTGACATGGCCTAAGTGTGTGAGCATGCCCAGTTTGCAGTTTGTATGGCTTCTTGACTGCCACGTCTCATTTATCAAAGTGTGCGAGCATGCCCAGTGTGACCTTTCCTTATGTTGGGATCTGTGGACCACCACATTTCTGTTTGTGTGTGGACGCCATCTATATATCACATGTACAGTTAAGTGTTGGACATCAGGCTGTGTTCTTACTGCCCAACTGCTTCGTGTCTGAACCTAACAGGCATTATGCTGTGTCTGCAGGGTTGCCATGGGATAGTTTGCATACAGTTGTCATCATCCTTTCCTGCTGACCAAACAGTTGTATTGTCGTATAGTGTACTGGTGCAGAACATTCACTGTGGTGGACAGTATAATCGGTTTCAGTCCTATCCCTGCTTGTAATATTTATAGTGAGCAAACCAGACTGGTTGAGGGCCAGTTGTGCAGATATGACCATGTTGCATTTCTTTCAGATATGGACAGCATAGTACATGATTGTCCGACATTGTTAATGTATTACACAACTTGTGTGGACAGTGACAAACAATGGCCATGTGCCCTAGTCCATTTGTAATGCTAGTCAGAGAGTGTTTGTCCTTCAACACACATTTACTGGTGTTTGCCATGACATATGTCACGGTTAGTATGCTGTGCCTCTGTCTACCCGTGACATACAGGTGATATCCAGCGTACACCTACCATCTCCCATCCAGTCATCATGATTCCTCTGGATGACAGTCACTGAGGGACTCCCTGGATATCCTGTAGTGGGAGTTTAGTCGTGAGTGGAGTGAGCTTCTGGGTTATGGACCAATCGGTGCAGCATGTCCTGTTTATGTCTGTGCTGGGGTTCAGGCCTGTCAGCTGCATAGGTCACCAGCATTCAGTGTTTACATGGTGCCAAATGTCCATTGATACCAGGTTGGTCATGGCTCTATACATCAGGCACAGTTCACCTCCAGCCAGGCAGTATGGCACTGTGTGGAGCTGCAGTTTCTTTACTCAGGTGACACATGGCATCTGTTACAGCTCTGCAATCCTCCTGGTGGGGTATTTGTGTGGTCTTTCCAGTTGCTGCAGGTGTCTGCTATGGTACATCCCTGAAGGGCCATTGTACACAATTGTGAGGCTGCTGATGGATGACTGGAGAGGCACATTGACCTACCCTAACCAAGTTGTGCTTACCTTCATGATTAGGTGGGTATATGGTATGTTTCTGTAACCACTACAGACACATGGTTGTCACATGCAGGATATCTATCAAATTGTGTCCCCAGGTCTCTTATTGCTCCTGATGTACTTACTGGGTAAACACCTATGTGGTAATTTCTGGCCATGTACTGTGTTTCCACAGGGTTGACTATAAACTATTCTGCATTTAGCTTGTTGACATGGCTGTGGCACCACTTGTGTGTTTCTATGTGTGCCTTTTGTAGGTTGCTTGTGCCAGCTGGAGGGTCCGATATGGTGGCCAGTTTGTAGTCCTCAGCAAACCTGTTCAGACAGAGTCCTTCCATGTTGGCCTGTACCTATGTGACATATATAGCAAACAAGAGAGGTCCCAGGACCATGCCTTGTGGGATGCCAGTTGTACCTGGTTTTCAGTCTGCCATGGCTGCAGCATGTCTGCCAGGTCAGTTCTGTCCTTGAGCTGGTTTGCAACCCATCTACTTGCATAGGGGTTTATAGTTAGGCAGGTGAGCTTATCTGTACCGCCAACTAGGGTATTGTATGGAAGGGTTTAGCAAGGTCCAGATAGGCTGTGTGATCAACATTCCCCACATCAATGGGTTTGGTGCACGTTTCACATGAGTCAGACATGTGTAAGGGGCAGGATCTGCCCTATGACAGCCACACTGGGTAGGGTCCAATGTCTGTAGGTACCCAATCTCATTATTCATGGGATCCATGATCATCCTCTCCATTACTTTGCCAACCTAGATAGTCGGGGTTGAGGAGTGATAGTTTGCAGTATCCATTCAGGCACCCCCTTTGTGGTGTGGGACCACTGTTGCTGTACACCGCACTTGGGGAACATATCCTATGGTAGGACTGATAGTGCGCAGTAATGCTATTTGCTGTTCCATTCTTCTTACAGTACTTGTTGGACACAACCCAGGACACCATCTGGTACCATTGATGCTGTGTGTTGTGCTTTGTGGATGCTGGCTGTTACCTCAGCATCTGCAATGTCAGGGGGCCAGCACTCTCCTGGGATAGATATTTGGCAGTTAGGTGCTGGTGGGGTGGTTGGAAGGAATCTGTTCGGTAGGCTGTTGACAATGTGTGAGGGTTTGGTGTATTGTTTGTGATATTAGAGTGCTGCAGAGCATATCTGTGGATTATAACCATGGTTCCTACCATCAGGTAGGACAGCTGTGTGATAATCCTTTGTGTCCTGCACAATGTGTATCATCATAGGTTCATAGGTTCATACTAGGCTATCTGCCCTGGCCTTGTTTGAGCATGGACAGACTGTGTGTGGGTCTCAACACCCCTTGCAATGTGCATATTATGCCCAGGTAGGGTTTACTTTCCTAGATGTGACACAGGGATGGTCCCCAGTGTACACCTACTATCTCCCATGCACTTCAATGGATTTCTCTTGTTGAGTTTGTGTGTGGAGCTCAGCCTATCATTGACTGGGATTCTGTTCCAGAGAGTCAGGAGCTTCTAGGTTATGGATATGTCCCTCCAGCACATCCTATTAATCTATGTGTGGAGGTTCAGATATCTCACTGTGGTGTGTCTGCTGGATTTGGGGTTTCTGCAGTGGAGCATGTCCATTCATTCTGGATTGGACATGGCCTTGTACATCAGGCATACATCACCTCTGACTGTGCAGTATGCTTCTGAATTGGGCTGTGGTTTCTTCAGCCAGGCTGCAGATGTCCAATGTTTGGACCCTTTATCCTGTTGGTGGGGTACATTTGGGGTCTTTCTGACTGCTGCATGTGTAAGGTAAGGTACATCCGAACTGGGGCATTGTTGTCACGTATGGGCCTGATAAGGGAAGAGTATGGGGGCACAGTGACCTCTGTAGCTCTACATGTGCATCCTTTCATATTAAGGTGGGCAATATAGCAGGTCTTCCTGGCCACCTTGGCAATGTGAGTGTCACATGACAGGTTACCATCCACTTTTGTCCCTAGGTCCCTGATTACTTCTTCCATACATAATGGATTGCCACCTATGTCATACTTTGTGTGTGCCTTGTTTGGTATTTGTTGAGACATTCATACTCTGAAGTGTCTTCAGGAAGGCTGGCTGGGGTACCTGGGTTTGTGTGTGTGGTCTGTAGCAGGCTTCAAACAGGTACACAGTTTGAGACAGTGTTACTTGCCCGTGGATAGTCCATGCTTCTTTTTGTTGTGGTACCAACCTGGGGGTGTGGTTATCCTTGATAATTACTGGTAGCCACACTCCTATTGTCATGTGCGCCATGTTGGAGCTGTAGAGAAAGGTATGAGGCATAACCTGGTAGTATTAGGGTGCTCTTCTGGGCCTTGCCCAGGTTTCTGTTACAGAACACATATTACCATTCTCCATGCTGTGGTGGGTTTGGTCTGCATGCACCTTGCAGGTTAGACTTCTGGCGTTGGGTAGCATTACGTCCAGGTTATTATCCCTTGTGCTACCTACGGTGGTGGGTTTGTGTTTCTAGACTTACCTATTCCAGGCACAGTGGGGGTGACAACAGCCTTTGCCAGTATGTACACAGCCAGGTGTACTGGGTGCGTGCCATCCCTAGCAGGTGGGGCATCATGTCTTGCTCAGCATGTCAGCCCAGGCTGTCAGCCATGTTTACCCCCTTGCTAACAGCAATACCTCAGCCAATTATTGTACTTGATCTTGTTGTCTTCATAGTGTGGCATCATGCTTGGTGAGGGTGAGATGTTCGGTTGGGTCTTCATGTTTGCATATACTAGATGGTGTTACATTGCTTAACACATGGCAATCATGCCTCAGGTGGTGCTGCAGGGCTGCCTCTGTTGGATGCACATACTACACTCCCTGTACATGTTTGAGAGCAAGTTGTGTCATGTTAGACATCCCTGTTACTATATGAGTGAGTCAGAGAGGGGTATCATTCCCAGGGTTCCTACTGAGCCAGTGTATGTGCTATGCGTTGCCTCTTTGCCAAGGCCAGGGCGTACTGGGCACACCTCCTTCTGCCTACTGGGGCAGGCTCAGGTTGTTCCTTCTCCGAGTCATGCTCTGCCTGTGATGGCCTTGGCAATGGTGGGGGGCTGTTTGTCCCGGCCCTATGCTGGTCCTGCTGCAGCTGTTTTCGCAGGATCATATTATGTAGCATAGCACATACCATGACAATTTGGGTACATGTAGTTGGTGAGTACTGCAAGGCTCCACCAGATGTGTCCAGGCACCAAAACCGTGACTTGAGCAGCCCAAACACACGCTCTATCACAGTACGTGTTTGTGCGTGTGCCTCATTATGGCGTTCCTGTTCAGGTGTGTGTGTGCATTTCTGTGGGTGTCATAAGCAACGGCTCCAGTGCATAACCTGCATCCCCCACTAGGTGACCATGTGGGATGTCCCCATTGGCTAATGTCTGGTACAGCTGCGTCAAATGCCAGATATGGGAATCATGGTAGCTCCCAGGGCAGCCAGCACACACATTCATTATTGTGCCCTGGGCATCACACACGACCTGGCAGTTGATGGAGGGGAAGCCCTTGCGGTTAATGTAGGCCCTACCCCGCTCACCAGCTGGTGCTTTGATGCATATGTGCGTGCAGTCTATTGCACCCACTACCTCAGGGTATTCCGCTATTTGCTGGAAGAGACGCATATTGCTGGCCAATACCTCACGGGCATTGGGGAAATATACATGCTCACCAACATGTGCTGACATGGCACCCAGGAACTGGTGCAGTACCCTGGAGGCTGATGCCTGTGATATCCCCATCATATCACCAGTTGGTCTCTGGAAGGTACCTGTTGCTAGTATTCTTAGGCCAACACATACCTTGGTTTCCACTGGGATGGGCTCCCCTCTGTTGGTTCTGTGTGTGAGGCGTGGCCTGCACAGCTCAACAATTTGCTGCAGGAGGTCTCTGTCCACTCTATAGCACTCCACTATCTCCCGCTCATGTAACCCCTGGTAGGTGACCATGGGCCTGTACACTCTTCTCCGTCTCCTCACTGTGGGTTGTCTGGCAACATTTCCATTGTCACCACCCTCAGCAAGTCTCCTATGTCTCCTTATGACAGCTATGGCAGCCCCTAGCATGTTTGGTCTGAGTGCAGCTTTTTCAGTTTTCACTTCTACTAGCTTACTCCTGTCTTGCAGTGTCTCTTTAGAGAAACATACTGCAATGCTGTTTGCAGTGTTTTAAGCACTGGGCTGGACTTGTATTCTGCCTGTGTAATTGCCTGCTTCTAATTGTTTTCACCTGCTAGCTCTACCAGTATTCCCTGCTAGCTTCCTACTATTTCTTCTGCTTCCTTTTTCCTCTGTGTTTCCTCAGGGGGGAGCAGCGCGCATACCAGCGAAAAAACGCTCACAGTGCTACCACGCGCGCACATATACTTACACGGACTTGAATCTGCTTATTTGGGTTAAAACTCGTGCACACCAGCGCAAACAAGTTTACAGATCTTTAAACAGGCTCTTACATGATTACTCTGCCTTACACGCGCGCACTCTGTCTTACTCGCGGTTCCCAGCATGCACACGCACGCATGCACGTACAGCAAGAAACCTTGGTGGTGGCCACAGTGTACACCTTCCATTTCTTGACTTTCCCATGCATATCTGTTGACACTCCTCTTTTTCTGCTGTGTGATTGGCATCTTTCACATACCACTTTGCTCCAATGAGCTTGATTTCTTCTTGACATTCCCCCCTGTGATGTCACCTATCTCCTACTCTGTTACTCCCCCTTAACTAACTCTTACACTACACAGAATGTGCTCATTTGCTATGTGACAGTGTGATTCACTATCCTACCACTCATTTACATAGGATTGCCTACTAATGCTTAGTTACATGTCTTACACTCAGCTTCCCCCCTTAGCAACCACTAGACCGGTGGCCATGTTGTTGTTGGTCTGCTAGTCCCTGCATTGCAAATCCATGCATTACATAAAACCCACATTTGTGGGTTTCAAACCTTTATATTTCTGTTTTATATAGCACAGCCCATTTGCGCGGGGCTGCGCTGCGTTTAAACCTCGCCGATCTCCGAAAAAAAAAATTATTTTATTTCATGTTTGCATCGGGTTACCATGCCAATGGCCACATATTTGGCCATTGGCATGCTGACTGCAACATTTGCACGCTTTATTTGGAGCTGTCATGGCTCCGTTGTGTTATTTGCAGTAACGTACTCAGTTGTCAACTGAGTACATTTCTGCACCTAACACGACTCTTACACGGGCTGGTTTCAGCTTCGTGGATTGCTAATCTACCTCATTTGCATGCCTTTCGGCTGCAAGTGAGGTGATTAGCATATCCATGCCCTGCCTGTGTAAGAGTCATTTTAGCTGTCTCTTACATGGGATTTCGGGCTGTTCCTGGATCGCGATGGCTGCATGGAGTCTTACACGACTCTTCAACTCCGTGCAAGCCATTGTGAATCCTGCCCATTAAATAATATGCATTAACAATCACACATATATTTGATAATTATATTACATTCATAAGAAAGTAGAGGGTAATTATTATAGAATAATATAATTGTGTATTAGTAGACATTTAACACTGAGCATTAGAAGAGCTATATCATGGGGTTTGCCAGATGCAGATAATAGATCACGTGATTAGCACTTAGAAATTCCAGGAAACTAAGCAAACTAATTGAAAGCAAAGCAAAGCAAAAGCAAAGCAAACTTTATGGACATTCAACCATATGGAGTACAGCTGAATGAAATTACGTTCCTCCAAGCTCATGCACAATAACATAACAGCACAACACATCACAACTACATGTAACAGTAAACAAAAATAAATGACACAACAACTGTCAAGAGCCAACTGAAGACCATCATTATAAAAATAATCCTTTTTCATCATTGTAACCACTGCTACCTGCAGTCAACTGACCATCTATAGCAACTTCCAGTCCAACATTCCTCCTTCCAACCCTCTCCGACCACAGTCTATCACCCAACCAGCCTCACCAATCACACCATCACAAGCAACCACCAAGTCAGTCCAACATTCCTCCTTCTGACCCCCTCCGACCACAGTCTATCACCTCTACCTGCAGGCCACCAAGTTTTTCCTCTCCTCCTACACCACAGACCACCATCCAGACCGTCTCCTTCTCCTTGTTCCATCACTCCAACCTCTGCTGCCTTGAAGGAGACCATTCCAAAAGAAAAACAAACAAAAATTCACTTTGCAAAAAATCAAAGTGATAGAGGCAATTTGTCAAATAAAAGTTCCAAGAGTTTATTGTGCTAGCGCTTTCATAAAAAAGTTACTTCATCATACACATAAAATAACAACTCATCCTTCTAGTATATCTACTATAGCAATCAATCAATTAAAACAACTTTAAATTTCCCGCCAAAGTTTCTTAAAGAGATATACAACAAATAAAAATGAACAACAGATAAAAAGAAAGACAAACATAAAAAAATTTCATTACATTAAAATTTCTTTAGCCACAAATCTAAACCTACTCAAGAGCACCTGCAAGGGACAAATATATGTCATATTTCTTTTATTTTATTTCCTAATGCCCTTCCTTTGTACCACTGGTTTTAGGGGTACCATATCATTTAGACCTAAACCTCTATGTGCTCCCAGCCTTAGAATCCACTTCAGTTCTGTGAATTCTGTATCATTAACTATATCCCCAAGTC
Source organism: Protopterus annectens (assembly GCF_019279795.1). NCBI lineage: Eukaryota > Metazoa > Chordata > Ceratodontiformes > Protopteridae > Protopterus > Protopterus annectens. The sequence continues at coordinate 206,305,748 of NC_056730.1, forward strand.
TTTCACTAATTTGTTGTACCTGCAGGACTTGGAACATAATAACGTGGTCCTCACCCATGAGCAAAGTGTGTTTGGCCAGGGAACTATGGTCATCCTCCTTCCTAGTACAGTAGAGATCGTCTGTTATATGCTCTTTAAGTTGACAATTCGTCTTACCCACATAAAATCTAAAGCAGACAGTACAGTAAGCCAGGTATATCAGGTTTTTACTGTTACAGCTTGCTTGCACTCTGATCTCCCACAAAAAACCTGTTCCTGGGTGCGTATAAAATCTAGACATATCTATATACTGGCAGTAATTGCAATTGCCACACTTCTTTGTTCCCCTATCTATGGTCTCCAATCGTCTACATATCTTAAGGTAACATAATTGTTAAGACTCATCATTTTCTTATGAGTAAACTTGGGATATTCTCCCACTATATTTTTAGTCTCCTCACTCAGTAGCAAAATATGCCAATTCTTTTTGAACACATCCTTTACCTGTTTGACATCCTGTGTATAGGACATAACTACTGGAACCCTATTATCTCCCTTTATTTCATTAACACTTGTCTGTGCTCTATTAGAATAATATGGCTTACCTCTACCTTGTCTCTCTGCTTTAACTTGGGCATAAGCTGCTTCTGTCTCTTGGTAACTGTAACCCCTGTTCTCAAAGTCCAAGTTAAAATTCTGTAAAGTATGATCAAATTCTTCATTCTGATTAGTAAGACGTGAGACCCTTAGTCCTTGTCCTTTCACTATATTAAAAAATATGTGTGGTGGATGCATGCTATTTCTCTCTAAATAGGATGGATAGCAAAAGTCCTTTCTGTGCATTTTAGTGGTGATCCCTTCTTTCCCTTGCATTACTGTGACGCTTAGAAAGTTGATGCATTCCCTGGACTTCTCCATTGCAAAGTGCAAAAAATTGTTACTGCTGTTGATGTCAAGCAAGAATTCATTTAACTGACCCTCATTCCCTTTCAATCCAATGAAGAGATCATCCACAAACCGCCTATACATCTTAATACATTGATTTCCCCTCATAAAGATGAACTGATGTTCCCATTCATCCATCACCAAATTGGCATATGTATTGGTGCAGCTGGTCCCCATGGCAACACCAGCTGCTTGCCAATAATATAGATCATTAAATAAAAAGGTATTATGCTCTAACACCATTTCTACAAGCATGCATATAAAATCTATTTGTTGAAATGTGTGTTTGCCATGTCTTATTAAGGATGCTCTCAACATTGCTAAACCTTCTACATTAGGTATGCATGTGAATAAGGAAATTACATCCAATGTTACTAACCAATCAAATACTACACCATTTGTCCCTCCACATATTTCATACAGATCAGTTAGGAATTGTTCAGTATCTTTCAATATATAAGGGCAATCCATCAAAACTGGCTTAAGTTGTTTATCTACATAAATGGAGGCTGGCTCAGTTAACCAGCCTGCTCCTGCTACTATTGGCCTAAATTTAGGCCGTAGTGGATTTTTATGTATCTTAGGTAGTCCATACAGTCTGAGTATTAGCAGTTTATCTACATGAAGGAATTTAAACATCTCTTGTGTAATTATACCCATCTGTAAACTTTCAAAAAGAGCTACATACATATTATTTTGCATTTTATATGTAATGTCAGATGAAACAGCTTTATAAGTGTCACCTTCTGATAACATAATACTCATTTCGGAACAGTAGCAATCCATATCCATAATAACTAACGGTCCTCCTTTGTCTGAAGGACGAATAATTATATTAGGATTATCTCGTAAAGCTTTCAGTGCTTGTCTTTCCTCAGTATTTAAATTTTTTTCACTACTTGTTATTTCACTAACAGACAATTGATACAGATCCCTCTCACAAACTTTAACAAAGATATCAACATGCTCTAGTAATTTTGGTACATATACACTATGCCTTTTAAGTGCATTCATGTTTTCATTACCATTTGTTTGTGGAAAAAGTAGACATTTCTTGCAAAGAGTCTTACATCAGTTAATAAATCACTAATGTCATAATTCACAGTAGGAATGAAGGACAAACCTTTCCTAAGAAGTGAATGTTCAGCTTGGGTCAACACATGCATTGAAATGTTCTAAACTAAGTCAGTGTTGCTCCGCTCCACATCTTTTTCAGGGTATGCGATTGTACTATATTCGGTGGCTCCTTTCAATTCAATTTTAATTTCCCGCACTTGGAATCAGCTTGATAACTGTTACAGGCCCCAACTTATGCCGCTCCACACCATCCTGTTAGAAAACAGATGAAAGAGACACCAATGTACATCAAGACACCACCGACACTTTTACGGCAATGTCCGCTCATCAGATAACAGGAAACGGACTCACCCAAAGAAATATTTACACAGCCAGACATGAAAACAAAAATTGCACATCAGGATCCGGAGAGGTCGCTGCCATACGAGGTGCCTCCATCTCGACCAATTGGATAATAGTAGGAATGATGTAGGACAGAAAATATTAGTACTGTAGATAAGAGGTATGGCATAAAGCAGATTTACAGATAATTATGTGTGTGTCTGTCATAAGGTTTATATTGAAAGTACAGAGGTGGGGGTGAGCAGTGTCACAAAATAATTTAAACACCTGGGAAATGCTAGTAACGCTATTTGGGTTTTGGTGAAGTCTGACTGTGGGGCATAGGATTCTGAATGAAAGCAATGAGTTGATGATATGGCAAGCTGAATATAACAGTGGTATTTATCCTGGAGATGAACAGGATCATTGAGTCTTCTGTTAAATTTAGTATTTTAAAAGCAAAACATGTACTCGATGCTTAACATTTTTTATTGTCACAATATTTACTGGGTAATGACCAAAGCTGGATCCAGTACTAGGTGACTTCGACAGTTGCCTAGGACTCAGTGCTGGCAGGGGGATCTGGCCATAACATAATTATTAATATATAAAAAAAAGTTTCAGCATATTAAGTTAATATAAACACCTGTTGCTTTAAGATATTTGCACATGCAAGATTTGCCTGGGATTCAGACTGAAATGGAACACGCATAAGATTTCAAACTCAAACAAAACATACTTCAAGGCTATCTACTACTTGGCAAAATAGCATTTGATGTCACACGTGTGTGTGTGTGTGTGTGTGTGTGTGTGTGTGTGTGTGTGTGTGTGTGTGTGTGTGCGTGTGTGTGTGTGTCTTTAACGTAAAATGCCCCAATACAGATGGCAGTTGTGTCACAATACAGAGGACAGTTTAATTAATTAAGTGGCTTGCTGGGACTTTACCCCTGTAAGAAAGCTACAGGTGACAAGAGCCTTAATCCTATACACCATCAGGTAAACCTTTTAGCAAATAGCTGAAATGAGTATTTTTGTCATTACCAATTTATACATTTTGTTTCACTGGTTACTGAAACAATGTTCAAAACTACAAATTTAAAATGCACTCTAACAAATATTGTTTTACACAAGAAATGCTGCTGTATTAAACAAGAAATACATTTAAATGATCAAAAAGGTGAATCAAACAACACATGCATTTTTGCATTCCTAAAAATGTACTCAGGTGGCCCATGATTTCAATACAGTCTAGAGACCAAGGTACAAATAATCCACCCATGGAAAGATGTATCTTCAATGAATGTGAGTTTCACTGTGTTTTCAATGAATGTGACTTTCAATTATTTTTCCATGGATGTGAGTTTCAAGGGAAACAAAGCTCCCTGCTGCTGACGCTAAGTCTGTTTTCAATGTCCAGCTGTTTTGTTTTGTTTAGCAAATGGCTATCAGTGATTGTGCTATAAAATCTTTGATGCAGTGTTAGTGGTGCAACAGGTAGCATATTTGCCTTTGGTGCAGAAGGGGGTGGATTCTATTCTCACACCAGATAGATGGACTGTTGACACTGCAGTGCAGCATAAGGAAGGAGCTGCACCTCTGAGTGTGTTATCCTTTGGGAGAGATGTTAAAATGAGGCTCCATCTGCCTGAATTGATAGTATACGTAAAAAAGATCCCATGACACCTCCTGGAAAGTTTAATGTCCAAATTTCCCCTTAATAGAATAAATGGCACGAGACAAACCTAGACAGCAAAGAAAAAATAAATTTATAAATTAAATCTACATCTCTGTAATGATTTTAAAAGTGAAATATAAAATAGTGTGTGCACGCTGACAGTTTTGAACAGTGTTTATGGTAGTTTGAAGGCAGATTGGTAAGTAATTTAACACTGGAAAGGCTGGGGGGGGGGGGGTTCCTGATCCATTACGCTGCTTAAGGCGCCATTTGACTATGATCTGGCTCTGAGTCAAAACTAAGATGAAAACAGGATTATTCATTCCCAGTGTAACAAATAGATGAAAACTGACTACTTTGTCATACCCTTTCTGGGTTAGGTTGATTTAGAATCACTGTCTGCATTACGAAGAGAAACATGTGTGTGTTTATGTTGTGAAGTATCTGTACAATCGATGGTGACTCATCTGTTGGCCTAGTAGAGCCGCAATTTATGAAAGCTAAATATCTGTCAGCCTATGCCATTTTCCTTCTCTCCACATAAAGCAAATTAAGAAGATGAGACTGTTGATGGTGGTGGGGTTACATGTCACTTGCCATTGGTATCCATGTTGTCATAGTGCACTGTTCAACGACATCAGTGCTGTAGGCAGCAATTTTAATTAGTAGTACACCATGCATTGAATACACCCTTACTACTCTGAATGGAAACAGTATAAATTCACTTTTTAAACTGGATATTTTGCATTTCATCCTGCCTAAAGAGAGCTTTAAGAACTTATTTTAAAGTAGCCAGCATTGTAGTAATCCTATATGTGATGGGGTCTATCTCAGTAGGATTACCAGCAATGGACCCAGTTTTGACTTAGATTGTAAGAGAATGTAAGATGCCACTGTAAGTTATTTATTGCTGCTGAAGGTGTATAGTAGGGCAGTTCTGCATGACTTACATAAGCATGGTATTTATAATACCACTCTTAAAGCAAAGCTGTTTGCCCTAAATGCAAGACCAAATAGTACACATTGTGAGTTATTACAGCTAGGCTAGTATTCTGGCAAGCAATTATTTCATTAATTCATTCATTCTCAGTGTATTTTTGGGAGCATTGAAACCTATTCAACCACTTGATATAAGGTGGAAAAACTATTCAAGATGCAGTCTCTCTTTATATGTATGTATGTATATATATATATATATATATATATATATATATATATATATATATATATATATATTTATTTATTTATTTATAGGGGTCTACTTTGAATTCCTGAGCTATCAGTAGACCAAACCATGAAACACAGAGATGAGAAACATGAAGAATCACAATCCCGAAATGTTAAAACATTGAACTCCAAAACACCAAAATCCCAAAAGCAAACTTATATACTACACTCCACGGAAAAAAAATACCCAAAAAACACAAACATTACTTCAAACCATCACTATCATACTTCCAAAAAACACTCATACAAATCTTCATATAACCACATATATAAAATGTAAATAACCTTCTAAACAGAACATTAACAGAAAACATAACTGGCAGGCCTTCACTATACTACCCACAACCCGATCTCTACAGTACTATACTTAACCTAATAAAAATAAACAACAGACACTACAACTATTTATTTCTCGTTCACATTAGTAGGGGGGCTACACCCCCCAGCACCCCCATGTAGGGGACTGCACCCGCCACACACCCTGCAAATTAAATATAACAACTCTGAGATCGCACTAATGTAAGAAAAAGGATAAACCCTACTGATTGCTACACTACAGTTCTCTCTTGACAGCTTTACTCTACTTACATAAAACTGCACACTCTCTACCCTGCCACTTCAACAAAATGTCATTTAATATCATCAACAAGAAAGTCTTTTTAATTACTTACCTCTACTAAACTTACACTTCCATACCACTTCTTCACGTATTCTGCAAGTTACAACGTACACTCCACCATACTTTTTATGTCCTAGCAAAACAACCTTAAAGGGACAGCACAATATAAATAAACTTACCATTTAACTGTTATTACACTTCACTATTCTGAGCTATGAACCTGTAAACATTCGATATTATGATTCTTCATGTTTCTCATCTTGGTTTGGTCTATTGATAGTTCAGGAATTCAAGTAGCTCTCTCTCTCTCTCTCTCTATATATATATATATATATATATATATACATATATAAAACTATACAGCTATATATGTAGCTATATATATATATATATATATATATATATATATATATATATATATATATACATATATATATATACATCACACACACACACACACACACACACACACACACACACACACACACACACACATGCACATCTACACACACGCAAACACGTGGACAGGGTTGCTGACCCACAGGATGGAGTACCAGAGTGGTTGTTGGAGAACAGATCATGAATGCACCAAAGTGGGGCATGAAACATATGGAAAAGACATGAAGGGGAGACAAACTTTAATGCACTGTATGTGCGTGTGTGTGTGTGTGTGTGTGTGTGTGTGTGTGTGTGTGTGTGTGTGTGTGTGTGTGTGTGTGTGTGTGTGTGTGTGTGTGTATGTGTGTGTGTGTGAGAAAGAGAGTGAGAGAGAGAGAGAGAGGGGGGGGAAGAGAGAGAAAGGTAAACACAGTATAAACAGAATAAATAGTTCAAATAAAAATGGAAACAATAAACAAACATGATAGAGAATAAATTGTGTACATTATTTATGAGAGGAGGGCACTGATTAAAGTATTCTTTGGAAAAAGGATATAAATGATTAAACTGACAATATGATATGTATTTTTCTAAGCTATGCTGTCAAGATGTCATGTGTCTATTAAGTCAGTGAAGCATTGCAATGAAAAATTCAAAGTAGACATGTAACGGTTTGCATCTCAAAGATTATTACATATTCTTTAGAACAGTGGTCAGTTTAGCTGCAGTACCCTGTTGAACAGACTTTCAGGAGTGTAAAGTAATGTACCTGGACTGAAATATGAAACATAAAATGCAGCATACAGATATGAGATCATGTAGCTTAGTAAGCATGGCATGTGAAAGTCTCTTAAGAAGCTTAGCTTGATGAAAGTACAGTGATATAGGAAGTTTGTTAGTAAACTTTACAGTTAACTTAGAGTACCTTCCCTATAGAGAACACATACTAATATGGAATTACTCGCTTTCCAGTTCTTAAAGGTCTTTAAAGAATAAATCATTGTAGGGGTGTGACCAAATGAAAAACTTCTAATAGCATAACGTCTTAGCTCTGCATTATTTTCTTTTTGCTGACAGGATTTTGTTATACAAACTTAACAAAAACTTATTTTCATATACGATTTGAGTCTTTTAAACAAACCTGGACAACTATTTGAAAGAAAAATTTATTTTTTATGGTTTTTCTTTGATTTTCGTTTCTGTCAGAATTCTTACTGACTCTTGTGATAGCATGAGCCACTCAAAGGGAGGGTGGCCTAATGGTTAAGGTGTTTGCCTTACAAACACAAGATGCAGGATTCAAGTCTCACAAGGGATAATTGGCTAGGTTTAAAATGGCTCGCAAGGGCAGTTAGCTTAGTACTAATCTATGAACCTATAAAAGTAAACTCTCAAGGCAACTCGGTAAAAAAGAAACTAGTCTATACTGGGCAGTATCCAGGAGCTTTCTGTTAAATTTGATAAACTTAAGATCTAAATGGACAATATAAAAGAAGATTCCTAGAAACAAACAGGAATGTTAAAAGAGATCATAAAACAACAAGCTGTTTGTATCTCAGTAATAGAAGACACATTAAATGATCTGGATAGCAGAATGGCAGAGAGTAAGAATCATACAGAATACCTGTTAAAACAAAATGCTTTGCTCATGGAAAAACAAGAGTACTTAGAAAGTAGATATAGAATAAATCATATTAGGATATATGGAATACCAGAAAATGATAAAGGTGACAATATGTTGCAGTTTTTAACTAATTTGATGCCTCAAATTCTGAATCTACCAGGTCTCTCTTTTGTATTGACTGAGTCCATATATCACTTTTGACTTCTTCTCTGAAGAAAAATCATTCAGTTCCCAGATCTGTTATTGTAAAATTTATCTCCAGCCAAGACAAGGACCTGTACTGAAGACTGCTTGGGCCAATTCTCCATTAAAAATAAATAACAGCAGTATCAGTTTTGACAATGACTATACTGCATCTCTTTTGACCAAAAGAAAAGCATGTCTTCCATTCATAAACACTTAAATAAGCTAAACATTAAAGCTCAACTATTTTTTCCAGCCAGAATTAGAATCGTTTTACCAGAAAGTCAGAAAACTTTTAAGTATCTAGAAGATTTCTCAGGAAAAGAAACTTTTTGATTATTCAGAAAATGTGGATTAGACTTGTCAGGTTAAATAGACAAGCAACAAGAAATGGTTGGTCTTTGAAGGACAAAAATAGAAAAAAAAAGAAAAAGAAAAGTAATGGTCTCATTTTTTATTTGGCCTAAATAGTTTTCTCGCAAGTATTCAATTTTGTTATCTATTACAGTTCATCATTAAATAAAAGGTAAAATAAAAAAAAAAATTCTGATACTTTATCAAAACAACTTTTCTATACTATCTGAAATAGTGTATATATGTTAGTATTACTATTACTTATAAGTCTCTTAATTATTTTATTTTAGAGAATGGGCTTACTGTACATCAGTACCCTGATTGGAGAACAAGCATTCTCCAGCACGATGTTAATGTACAAGTAATGGCAGCTGAAAAATGAGTCTGCCACTTCATGGCAGCATATCAAGCTGGCATGGAGCTCGGACTGACAAAATGGAAAAGTTGCCATTATTTTACACTTGCTAAGCAACGCTTCTGCTGTTTAGCGAGTGTAAAATATATTAAAAGAAAAAAAGCTGAAAAACAAAACTTTGTGTGTGTGTGTGTGTGTGTGTGTGTGTGTGTGTGTGTGTGTGTGTGTGTGTGTGTGTGTGTGTGTGTGTGTGTGTGTGTGTGTGTTTATGTCAGTGTGCAAGTGTATGCTTGCATGTCAGAAGTGAGAGCAAGTGTGTCGTTATTTTAAACTCATTGCTATTTAGTGAGTTTAAAACAAAAAATAAAAAAATAAAAATATTAAGTGTGATTGAGAGTGTATGCATGTATGAGAGTAAGAGAGAGAGAGAGCGCTCACTCCAGTGAAACAGAAAAGTGTGTGTGTATGTGTGTTCATGTTTCTCTTTGCATGTGTGTGAATGCCTGCATGAAAGCTAAGAGAGACTGTGTGTGTGTGTGTGTGTGTGTGTGTGTGTGTGTGTGTGTGTGTGTGTGTGTGTGCATGTGTGTGCACGCGTGTGTGTGTGTGTGTGTGTGTGTGTGTGTGTGTGTGTGTGTGTGTGTGTGTGTGTGTGAGAGAGAGAGAGAGAGAGAGAGACAGAGAGATAGATAGAGAGAGGGAGTGTGAGTGAAGTGTGAACATAACTGGATGTGAATCCTTCATGATCCCCTTCATGATCAAGGAGTCTTTCTAACCACTTTGCTTAATGTGAGTGTCAAAGGAGTGTCAAAGTCAACACACTGTCCCAGGTCCCCCCCAGGCCTCATAACCTCTTTCAGGATTAGTGGATTGCCACCTATATGGTAGCTTGGGGTTACTTGTTTTTCCGTAGGACTATACATTACATTTTTTTTGGTTTGCTGCCATGGGGGCTGGCACACTCTGGCTGTTTTGCAGTTTCTTGAGGCTTCTGAATGGATGCCGTGATGCACTTTCCACTATGGCCCTGTTTGCAGTCGTCTGCAAACTTCAAGAACAAAGTCCTCCCTATGTTAGCCTGTACTTCTGAAGTTTGAGCCAAACAATAGGGAGCCAGGGGACCGAGCCTGTGACTGTGGGACTGTTCACTTGCGACCAGCTTGACACAAGCCAGCAGCAACTCTTAACCCAGTGGGTTCTGTTAATCCAGTTTGCAACCCATCATCTTGTGACATATGTTACATTTAAGCTGGTAAGGTCAAGGGAGTGCCTTCCCTTCATCGGCCTCTGTGACTGCTTTCAGAAGAAGAAGTCACCAGTTCAAAGGCTAATGATCTTCCTGACAAAGCTGAAAACTGGGTCGGGTCCATGTCTGCAAAGTCCCTATATCTTTGTTTATGAGCTCCATTATGATCCTCTCCATAGCTTTGCAGACTAGACTTGTTGCTGGGCACCTGTAAGGCTGAGGATTAAACAGCTGCCTTATGGGTTTACCCTCATTTTAATTCCGTAGCACACACAGCCTATAATATCTGGTCCCATTGATGCTGTGTTGCTGTGTTTAGAGAGTGCAGGTGCAGCTTTCACCTGAGATGTCCCGATGTCTAAGGGGGCTGGGCTGGGATCGGTTATCTCTCCTTTAGGGGAGAGGGGAGTGAGAGTTGCACTGAACCTTCTGCCCAACCTGTTCGCCCGTCTGTGGGTTCAGTGATTCATTTGACCATTTTTTGTATCATGGACTACCTTTCCAGCCAGGTTCTGTTTTCCATTGCTGAAACAAAAAGGCCTTATGGGCCTGCGATTGTCCAATTTTCTCCCAATTTTGGCCTTAGCTGGATTTTGGGAATTTATGAGTGCAGGGATTTTTTTTTACTTTACAATGAGGGGTGACTTCCTTTTATGGATTTTGTTCTATCATGTATACTTTCTCCTCTTATTGTAAAGTTTGTTAAGAAAATTTGGGATTTTTTGATGGGATTGCCTGATGAGGTGTTCATGGGATTCCTTTTGTAAGGGCTTCAAGAGCTTGGGTTGTGGCTTCACTGGCCCTAGGCCTCTGAAGGATACCTGGTTTCAAATCTCGAGTAGACTGAAGTTGTGTTTAGAGAAGTTCTTCTACTGAAGTCTTCTTGTTTGGGGTCTTAGTTTGTTCCAGGTGAGTGGTGTTAGTGATCAGATCTGACCCATGATGAGGATCTTACTCCTGTGTGGAGCCTGTCCCCATGTGTATTTCGGTGAGATCTAGTATTAGTTCCTCTCGATCTAAGGTGACTAGCTGTTTCAGAGCCTACATTTTTATGACCCAGGAACTGAATGGCTAGAAAAGTTAGTTTGAGTAATGTTCCCAGTCTATATTCAGTAGTTGAAGTCTATTCGTTATATGGTAAGTTTTGGAATAAGTTTTATAATGCCTCCAGTGTTCTAGAATGTGTGGAAGGGGTTGTGTTGAGAGGCAGGAGTGCATGCTACAATTCCCAGAGCAGTTTTGTACAGTTTTAGTTGCAGTAATTAGTTGCCCTTTCCAAGTTTCTGTATACACAATTAACCCCACCAACCTGGGGTGGTGGTATTTATGAATATGGATACACCCCCCTCCTTGTGGTGTGGTCCGGTTTTGGGGAACGCGGCATGATATGAGGTAAAATCTAATAGTGCCGGGGTGCTCTCAGGAGCCTTGAACCAGGTTTCAGTTACAGCATGATCAAATGATGCCTGGTAGCGTGTGTGAGAGAGAGTGAGAAAATGATCCCTGGCAGCAGCAGCAGTTTTACATACCTCTTCACCTCTTAGACATACCTACCAACCTCATAGCATAAGAAATTTGAACAAAGCCTGACAAAATTGGTGTGGGGGGGTTAAGAAATAGGAACACATTTTAAATATTGCTCTTCTAAGCTTTGAAAGTTGCTAGAAGAACATGATTTGTTTTGTTAGCATGTATTTTCTGAAGGATATGAAATCTGAAACTCAAACGCATGTCATTATCTGAAGACATAAACCTTTGAAACTCAAATGTATGTCATTATTTAGTAAATTCTTTTTCCAATTACTAGCAATAAACCAAACCTTTTAGGAATAAGAGACCAGAAATATAAAGTAAATACCTAGATTTTTTAAGGGCTAAATTTTGGATGTAAAATGCTTCATTCATCACCATTAACACATACTACAGCAAGTAAGAAACATTAGGTGGAGGAACTATTTTACATCAAGAATACATTAAAAAAATAAAATAGTTCTTAAAAAATATATAAGTAAAACACAAAAATTTTACAGAGACCCCATTTGCTAAGTGCAATAATGCCCTCCAGTGTGTGCATTAATGTGTAATTAATACTCTTCCAGGGATGTAGAGGCCCTCCACCTGCATCGCTGAGCCTCCCAACACCCCTGAGCAGGCATTAGTTACACGTCAACACACACCCTGTTGGGTTCTCTCTAACATTATTTTCAAAGCTAGAGAGTACTGTGTATGTGGTGAGGGTGTGTGTTGACAGTATCTGAGATAGTGTGTAAATATATTAATATGACTATTACATATAAGTCTTTTTATTTAAATCCTCTCAAACATTATTTCTAACATAGAGAGTAGTGTGTATGTGGGGAGTGTATATTAACATGTTTAACTAATCCACTTAATATATATATATATACTTTCTATACATAATTTCAAGTAATCTGTTTTTTTTGGTTATTCTATCTGGTGAAAGAGGTTGTATGTGATAAGGTACATCTATGTGTAGTGGGCATTGTGTTGAGTGGTTTTGGCCGCATGAAAATCATTTATATATGTTACTTCACTTTCTTTTAATAGATTTAACTTGTGTGGTGTTTCTTCATTACTTGGGCTCTTATTGAAAGAATTAGAGATGCTATTGACTTTTTTTTTCAGTAACTGCTTCTTTTCAGTCAATGTTCCTGCCTAGTGTTAGTTAAATTGCTTTAGAATGTTTTTTTCACATACCTCAAACTGTTTTTCAATTTATAACAGTCTAGATTCCACGTTCAAGCTACCTGTGTGGCAGGAAATGAAATTTGAACCTTTACCCTCATTTACAGGAAGTGAACTTTTAGAATGTTAAAATGAGCAGCAGAAACACAAAACAGAGCATTTAAAATTAATCTAGTTGATTTTAAAACATATCCATGTAGTTTTTATGCTCATTATCTTTTAAAAAGTAGACTAATGAAAAGAATAAAAGGAAAGAAGAATGCAGTGGGAAGAAGACAAAGAAGACATCTGCAGACTTAAAGACACATGGTACTAATCTCTGATTATTGACATCTTGTTGTCATCCTAAGTATAGTTCAGTGTAAGTTGTATCCTTTATATAAGTGCAGTCTAAATATAATATACTCATGCAGCAGATCATCACAGTACAGAGGAATATGTCATTTATAGTGATGAAAGTGCTTGCTTGAAAGAAGCTGAAAAAACTAAAGTAACTTTAATAATAATGAATTAGACAGTTACTGCTATGCAGAATTGTGACAAACAAAAAAGTACCTATTAAAGTAATGGAATTTCCTCTAGAGTTTCTCTGGTTATGTAACATGCTCCCTGTTATATTGTACACAAATATTTATGCTCTATGAGACTGGATTTTTGATTATTCAGTCTAAACATTTCAGGACTTGGCACTGTGAATCTCGATATTTTAAAAGATTACTTTCCTTAACTCATCCACGATTGTCACTGACCTAATATATTGTTTCATATCCACATTTAATTTATGCAAGTACAAACCATTAATGTATTTGCTAGCTATGTCTTATATTTATGACATTTTCTAACTTTTGTTTTGTTCAAGGGCTATCTGTTATTTCTATCTGGGCTCCTCAGAATACAGATTCTTCGCAAGAATAGATAATTTCATTAAATAAGATGCAATAAGTAAAACACCTGATCTGCTTCTTGCAACAGACATTAGCACACCTAAATGTTTACTCTTATAAAAAATATAACAATCACATAAACCATGGGTGATCCACACATAATGGAAGACCTGAAATATAATGCAAAGAGGTAGTTAAGCATCAAGACTGTTGGTGGAATACAGAATAATTACAAATGCAAAGCATGAATGAAGCTGATAGCATAGTAAACAGAGAATGACATGTGCCATACATAACATCTGGCAAAGTGTTAAAATATTGTTTTAGAGATACTAATCATCTGAAAGCTGATAAGATAAAAAGTAATCTCTGTGGTATCCTCAAAGTCTCAAACAACTCACTAAACAAATATAGTGGGTCCAAAAACAAAGCAGTGTAAGAAACTTCTTTGTGTGGAAGATTTATATCTAGTTAATCACTGCATATTAATCAGATCAGATAATGGTATTTGAAGTAGCAAACATAAACTTGTCCTAAGTCAAAAAATAATAAAAAATATATAATTTGAAATATTATACAGAATTAATGTTAAATAAAATCAAGAATTCAATACACAGGAGGTTCAGATTCAAATGTTTACTAGTGTACACCAGGAGGCAAAAAACGTACAAGTACAGAATTTTGTCTGACATGAAACAGGAAGTACACAATTTTATATAGGTTTAACATTTAAGCTATGCCCACTTTACTGACGTGATATGTCACAGGGCATCTACATCACTTTAGCTTACAGTCTTCTATTCATAAAGCTGTTGATGCTGTATATTTAAAAAAAACTTTTCCTCTAGATACAATACGGCCTTGCTATCTAGCTGGTCAGACATAATGTCTTTCTGTAAAGTTACTTCTTCAAGGTTTCATATCAGTTCGAATACAATAGCAGATTCAGTCTTTTAATAATCTTCTTTGTTCTCTGTTACACTTTCCTACGTGCTTATCTCAATAACACATATACAAGGCCAAATCATTCCAACAGGAAAGAGCAGAAGATTTCATTATTTCACACATTTAATTTCCTGACCCAGCAGATAATCCCTTGTGAAAAGCATAAACATTAAAACTTGCTAAGCTAGCATTCTGCCAGGGTCGAAGGTCAGCTTTGCTTCAAGCCACACTGCAGTTTCAAAACTACTTCACATTTAAACATGGATTAATCCTCTCTACTATATGATTCATAGAATAAAATGCATTATATACTACTTTGCTTTTTAAACTAGCATTTCTCATGTATTCAAATACACATTTTTCTAACATTTTCCCCCTATTAATACTTTTTATTCTATTTTGAAGTATGCATAGTGTCATTTCATCTCTCAACTTCTTCCACTTAGGATTTTCAGCTAGGTGAGTCATTCAATCTATACTTCAGAAAAAATGTCATCTGAGATCAATCTTTCAATCTTAATATCTTGGTACAAAGTTTCAGTAACAGATACATCAATAAAATCTTTGAATAATCTTTTCATGCAGGGAATTCCACAGCAAACACATGCTCCTATTAGGAGTATACCCACACAAATGGCAATCAGAATATTCATTAGGATGGAACCCCACCCCCCAAATAGATTCTGGAAAAAGTCCATCAGTGGGTTTGGGCCTGGTTCAGTCATGGCTGATACTTACTGAATTACCTCTAGGTGATTATTGATTTCATGCCTGCTATCTGGTATGTACTAACAGCATTCTTCTTTGATAAGCGCGCACGTACCACCTCTCGCCGCTAGGGTGAAGTCAAGAGCCATTCGATTTTGTAGCACAACAGTTCTCATTGCATTCAGTTCATCAGTCACCAGTTCTAGGGCAGAAAAAGTTGCATTACTCATTACTTTGAGAAGTTTTGACAATTTCCTCAGCTCCCAGATCGATTTGACTGCTCCATAGGCTAGGAATATTCCTGCCCAGGATATAACACTGTCACTCAAGTCCATATGAGTCAATTTGCTTTTATCTTTCAAGGCATTATGATCTTTCCAGCCAGCTTCGATCTTTCCAACTGGATTCACAGGTTTTTCAACTGGACCTTCAGGTTTTCGAGCTGCTTCTCTCACATTTCGTATCTTACCCAAAGGTAATTCTGCAGTATGTCTTATTGCCAGAACCAAATAACCCAAAAAACAACTGCCGGACCAATTCTCAGGTAACCATTTATATGCCTTTTTCCCACAAATAAAATAACAGTTTTCTACTTTAGTACTAATACACATCAGCCCTGCATGAAACATTTTCTGATCTATAACTGACAATTGTTTAAACAAAACTGGATTTTTTGAATGTCATTCATAGTTGTTTTCAATGAGTTCAAATACGAGTCATAATTAGTATTGCAAAAAGTATTGCCATTACCATTCTTAATATAACATCGGTAAGATATGGTTATATTACAATTGCTCCAGCCCACCTGGAGGGTATCATTTTTATAAAAACATACAACTCCTTCTTGTGTGACAGGTAAAAATAAAGCTATTTTGTCCTGTGATCTCACAGTTCCTGTATCGAAAAGTAAATTCTCCCAAGTCTCATTTACCCCCAAAGGGACAGCGGACATTATCAGTCCTCCATATGCTGTTGGTATAGCTGTACAAACCCAACAATTTGAAATGTTCATAGTCTCTGCATATACACGTTTCATGGCTAGGTATGTGTTAAAATTTGGATGCCAGTCTATAGATGTTTCATCACGCCTTCCCACTTTCACTTGTATGGTTGTGTGTAGGATAAACCACAACAAGAGGAAAATTGTCACAATTACAGTCAATAAATGTACACTCAACAAAATGATTATGCAACATCTCTGGGGTTGTTCTAAATTTCTATTTGCTTTGTTTTTGGCCATCTCGGTGTGGTTGTGTATCAGTCACAAAGTTTTTATCAAGTTGAAAGTTCTTTACCGGTTTACAATGTGTCAAATGAACTCAGGACGTCCTCTCGGCCACTCTAACTGCAGTAGGCATTGCCAACAGAACCTGGTATGGTCCCTCCCACTTTGGAATCGCCCAATTCTTCCTTTTCATCACTTTCAGCCAAACGTATGTCCCAGGGGCCAAGACTGCTTCCACCGGTCTGGTCTGTTCCTTATCTGAAAAAGAGTTAAACTGCAAAACAGATTTATTTGTTAACAGTTTCCTCATATAACTAGCTAATGAACTGTCAGCCTCTTGCTCTGCAGGCATGAGAGCTTTCCACTGTGGCACATAATATGCTCTCCCAAAAACCATTTCAAAGGGAGTCAAACCCTTTACATTTGGAACCATTCTCATACTCAGCAGTGCCAAAGGCAGACAGTATATCCAATTCTTTTGGGTCTCCTCAACTAGCTTCCTAAGCTTACTTTTGAGGGTACCATTGTACCTTTCCACCAGTCCTGCTGACTGTGGGTGGTAAGCACAATGGTTCTTTAAGGAGATACCAAAAAATCTCCCAAGTTGGATTGTCTGGTTTACGAAATGTGTGCTGTTGTCACTATAAATCCTTTCCGGAATGCCAAATCTAGGGATTATCTCTTTTATCAGGGCTTTCGCCACTGTTGCTGCATCCAGGTTTTTGGTTGGAAAAGCTTCTACCCATTTAGAAAACATGTCTACAATAACTAAACAAAACTTTTTCCCTTCACACTTATTCAATTCTATGAAATTCATACAAATAGTATGGAACGAGTATGGTGGTATAGGAAAACTTCCTTGCTTGGTTTTAAATGCTCCTTGTGCATGGTTGCTTGTTACAAGTATGACAAGCTGCACAAAATTTTTGTGTATAATTTGTGAATCCGTATGATTGGAATATTCGGTTTACTAACTGTACCATCCCCCCTTTTGAGACATGGCACTGCCCATGGCTCAACAAAGCTGCATATCTAAATAAATTAGATGGCAATATTGGTTTTCTCTCTTTGGAGATGTACAGTCCATTCTCAAGAATTGCACCTCGTTTTATCCATTTTTGTTTTTCTGCTTTTGTAGTTAGCATCTGCATTGTTTTTAACATGTCTGAATCTAAAATCTCAGAGGGTTGTAATTCCTCATTTAAAAGTAAAGTTTCTGAGTCTGAGGCTGCTTGCTTTGCAGCTGCATCAGCTCGTGCATTGCCTTTCGAAATCTTATCCTGCTGTTTCATATGAGCTACACATTTACAAATAGCTACTTTGGTAGGTAACTGAATAGATTCTAATAATTCCAAAATAAATTGCGTATGATTAATAGGTTTTCCACTAGATGTTATCATTCCTCTATTTTTCCATTGTTGTGCAAATACATGTACTGTAGAAAAAGCATACTGACTATCAGTATATATGTTCACACACTTGTTTTTTGCTAAAGTACATGCCCTCGTCAAAGCTATCAATTCTGCTGCTTGTGCAGATAAGTTGTGTGGTAAGGATTGAGCTTCTAAAATTTCAGTGTCTGTAACTACTGCATACCCTACCAGATTCTTCCCTGTAGGACCCCTTCTGCATGAGCCGTCCATGTAATATGTCACCTCGGCATTATCCAAGGGCATATCTATGAGATCTTGTCTAGGTAAAGCTAACTGTTCAATTTCCTGCAGGCAGCTGTGTGGTGTGCCCTCCGCAGGAGTTGGAAGTAATGTTGATGGATTTAATGTCGTACATCGTTCAATTGTCATATGAGGTTGGCTCAGCAGTATAGTCATACATGAAAGATGTCTAGCAGGGGAAAGGTATGCCACTTTTTCTTGCAGTAAAATTATTGCAACTGCATGAGGCACTCTCAATGTGAGAGGGTGGAATAGTACCACTGAGGACGAAGCCTGTACTGCCATCACAGCTGCAACTACTGCTTGTACACAGTGAGGCAAAGATCACGCCACTGGATCTAACTGTGATGAATAATAGGCTATGGGGCGTTGCTTATCCCCATGTTGTTGCGTCAATACTGATGTCATATATCCTTGCTTACAATCTATGGTCTGAAAGAATCGTTTATGATAATTTGAAAGTCCTAAAACTAATGAAGAAGCTATCAACTGCTTCAACCTGCAGAAAGCCGTTTCTGCTTCGGTTGTGCATTGTAAAATATCTTGTGCTGCCATTGGTGTCTTATATATCAAGTCAGTCAGTGGAGCAGATTCCAAAGCATAATTTGGTATCCAGCTCCGACAAAAATTTGTTGTACCTAAGAAAGACATCATTTCTTTCTTGGTTGTTGGTTTGGGTGCTTGCAAGATTGCTGTTTTTCTTTCCTCATCTAGTATTCTACCTTCATTGGATATTACATATCCTAGGTATATAACTTGTTTTCTCCAAAGTTGTAACTTACTTTTGTTTACTTTGTGTCCTTGTGTTGCTAAAAATTTCAATAATGCTACAGTATCCTCCCTGCACTGTTGCTGGGTGGGGGCTGCTAGCAAGATGTCATCGTAAAGTAGAATTTGACTACCTCCCGGTGGGGTAAACCCTGCCAGGTTGTTAGCCATTTCTTGTGCAAATATTGTTGGGCTCTCACAATATCCCTGTGGTGGTCAAGTATATGTATACCTTTTACCCTGAAATGTAAATGCAAACCAATATTGACTATCAGGATGTATAGGTATTGAAAAGAAAGCATTGCTAATATCTACCATAGAGAAATACTTCTGTTGTGGTTCTAAATCGTTTAACAAAGTATTTGGGTCTGGCACCGTAGGTGCTCTAGGTATTACTGCATTATTTACAGCTTGTAAATCTTGTACCATCCGCCATTCCCCGTTTGCTTTTTTAACAGGAAATAGGGGTGTATTACATGGTGAATCAGGAGATTTTACCAGTACTCCTTCTTTGAGTAATGCTGCTATTATAGGCTTAATTCCTATTTCTGCATCCTTTCTCAAAGGGAATTGTCTTTTCTGTGGTCTAAAAGCTGACTTTGGGGTTATTGTAACTGGTCCTGCTGTTCGAATAAGTCCTACATCTGACTTGCCTGTTGACCAAAGAGTTGTTGGAATTTCACATAAGGCCTTTTCTTCTTCTTCTAATAAGAACGCTAATCAGCTGTCCTCGCTAGATTGCAAGTCTACAGCTGGATGTGTCTGTGTCAACCAATTCAGTTTTTGTTTTTGTATCCCTTGTTCTGATGGTTCTAAATCAGTCTGTTTTTCCCATCTTGTTACTTTTTCTCCTAAGTTTGCCCATTTGACACTTTTGTTTTTTGTCAAGCTGACATGTGGTAACCGATTTGATCTATACAATGCAAGGAATTCTTGAGGTAACAAACAGCTAACTACACTGTTCCCCTCAGTATCCCAGTACAAAGTTGCAAAACCAATCTAGTTGCACGATTTCTAAACAATTCTTGCTCATACTCTCTATCAGGTCCTGGTGTAGTACAGTAGTATAGAGTACAGTGTAACAAATGCTGTCGATCAGTGTCAAGGGAGGGGGCTTTACTGATGGCTACATTCATCAGTTCCTCGGTTACTGCCCCTGGACCAGTCATGACTAGGTCCTGGCTGTACCAGTAAAAAGTTTCACCCTCTGATCACACTACAAAGGTATCCATTTGTCTCTGTGCCTCCATACCTTGTACAGTTGGAACTACTGCTATGCCAAATATCTGCATAAGGTCCCTGCCCAATAGGTTTACTGGACACTTTGCAGAAACAACAATTTTACTTCTCTGGGTCATACCTGAAACAGGGTCAGTTATTGCTATATCATGGGAAAGTGGTTCCCTGTATAGCTGTCCATTTGCGGCTTTTACTAGTATATAATCAGGTGATTCAGAATGTTCTGGTAACTTGGAGGGGTGTATCAAAGTCCGTGACGCTCCTCAGTCACATAGGAATTTGACTTCCCTTCTCTCCACCAGAAGTATAACTTCCGGTTTCGTATCTGCTAAGTAGAGCTCTAAGCTCAATAATGCTAAGTCCAAAATTTCACTTTCTTCATCTTCCATATATCT